>NW_027314772.1:300000-520086 GCF_023375885.2 Dermacentor andersoni
CGGATGAAGTTTTCTGCAAAACCACAAGATGTGCATGCAAATGGTGCTTTTGGCAGAACGCGCACGTGGATTTCTACCAAACGACGTGCTAAGCATGCCGATGCTGCTCTTTTTAGCACCCGCGCGCGGCTTTGTGCGAAAACGCGTTTTAAGCATGCACATGCATCTTTTGGTAGACGCGGATGAAGTTTTCTGCAAAACCACAAGATGTGCATGCAAATGGTGCTTTTGGCAGAACGCGCACGTGGATTTCTACCAAACGACGTGCTAAGCATGCCGATGCTGCTCTTTTTAGCACCCGCGCACGGATTTGTGCGAAAACGCGTTTTAAGCATGCACATGCATCTTTTGGTAGACGCGGATGAAGTTTTCTACAAAACCACAAGATGTGCATGCAAATGGTGCTTTTGGCAGAACGCGCACGTGGATTTCTACCAAACGACGTGCTAAGCATGCCGATGCTGCTCTTTTTAGCACCCGCGCACGGATTTGGGCGAAAACGCGTTTTAAGCATGCACATGCATCTTTTGGTAGACGCGGATGAAGTTTTCTGCAAAACCACAAGATGTGCATGCAAATGGTGCTTTTGGCAGAACGCGCACGTGGATTTCTACCAAACGACGTGCTAAGCATGCCGATGCTGCTCTTTTTAGCACCCGTGCGCGGATTTGTGCGAAAACGCGTTTGAAGCATGCACATGCATCTTTTGGTAGACGCGGATGAAGTTTTCTGCAAAACCAGAAGATGTGCATGCAAATGGTGCTTTTGGCAGAACGCGCACGTGGATTTCTACCAAACGACGTGCTAAGCATGCCGATGCTGCTCTTTTTAGCACCCGCGCGCGGATTTGTGCGAAAACGCGTTTTAAGCATGCGCATGCATCTTTTGGTGGACGCGGATGAAGTTTTCTGCAAAACCACAAGATGTGCATGCAAATGGTGCTTTTGGCAGAACGCGCACGTGGATTTCTACCAAACGACGTGCTAAGCATGCCGATGCTGCTCTTTTTAGCACCCGCGCACGGATTTGTGCGAAAACGCGTTTTAAGCATGCACATGCATCTTTTGGTAGACGCGGATGAAGTTTTCTGCAAAACCACAAGATGAGCATGCAAATGGTGCTTTTGGCAGAACGCGCACGTGGATTTCTACCAAACGACGTGCTAAGCATGCCGATGCTGCTTTTTTAGCACCCGCGCACGGATTTGTGCGAAAACGCGTTTTAAGCATGCACATGCATCTTTTGGTAGACGCGGATGAAGTTTTCTGCAAAACCACAAGATGTGCATGCAAATGGTGCTTTTGGCAGAACGCGCACGTGGATTTCTACCAAACGACGTGCTAAGCATGCCGATGCTGCTCTTTTTAGCACCCGCGCACGCATTTGTGCGAAAACGCGTTTTAAGCATGCACATGCATCTTTTGGTAGACGCGGATGAAGTTTTCTGCAAAACCACAAGATGTGCATGCAAATGGTGCTTTTGGCAGAACGCGCACGTGGATTTCTACCAAACGACGTGCTAAGCATGCCGATGCTGCTCTTTTTAGCACCCGCGCACGGATTTGTGCGAAAACGCGTTTTAAGCATGCACATGCATCTTTTGGTAGACGCGGATGAAGTTTTCTGCAAAACCACAAGATGTGCATGCAAATGGTGCTTTTGGCAGAACGCGCACGTGGATTTCTACCAAACGACGTGCTAAGCATGCCGATGCTGCTCTTTTTAGCACCCGCGCACGGATTTGTGCGAAAACGCGTTTTAAGCATGCACATGCATCTTTTGGTAGACGCGGATGAAGTTTTCTGCAAAACCACAAGATGTGCATGCAAATGGTGCTTTTGGCAGAACGCGCACGTGGATTTCTACCAAACGACGTGCTAAGCATGCCGATGCTGCTCTTTTTAGCACCCGCGCACGCATTTGTGCGAAAACGCGTTTTAAGCATGCACATGCATCTTTTGGTAGACGCGGATGAAGTTTTCTGCAAAACCACAAGATGTGCATGCAAATGGTGCTTTTGGCAGAACGCGCACGTGGATTTCTACCAAACGACGTGCTAAGCATGCCGATGCTGCTCTTTTTAGCACCCGCGCACGGATTTGTGCGAAAACGCGTTTTAAGCATGCATATGCATCTTTTGGTAGACGCGGATGAAGTTTTCTACAAAACCACAAGATATGCATGCAAATGGTGCTTTTGGCAGAACGCGCACGTGGATTTCTACCAAACGACGTGCTAAGCATGCCGATGCTGCTCTTTTTAGCACCCGCGCGCGCATTTGTGCGAAAACGCGTTTTAAGCATGCACATGCATCTTTTGGTAGACGCGGATGAAGTTTTCTGCAAAACCACAAGATGTGCATGCAAATGGTGCTTTTGGCAGAACGCGCACGTGGATTTCTACCAAACGACGTGCTAAGCATGCCGATGCTGCTCTTTTTAGCACCCGCGCACGCATTTGTGCGAAAACGCGTTTTAAGCATGCACATGCATCTTTTGGTAGACGCGGATGAAGTTTTCTGCAAAACCACAAGATGTGCATGCAAATGGTGCTTTTGGCAGAACGCGCACGTGGATTTCTACCAAACGACGTGCTAAGCATGCCGATGCTGCTCTTTTTAGCACCCGCGCACGGATTTGTGCGAAAACGCGTTTTAAGCATGCATATGCATCTTTTGGTAGACGCGGATGAAGTTTTCTACAAAACCACAAGATGTGCATGCAAATGGTGCTTTTGGCAGAACGCGCACGTGGATTTCTACCAAACGACGTGCTAAGCATGCCGATGCTGCTCTTTTTAGCACCCGCGCACGCATTTGTGCGAAAACGCGTTTTAAGCATGCACATGCATCTTTTGGTAGACGCGGATGAAGTTTTCTGCAAAACCACAAGATGTGCATGCAAATGGTGCTTTTGGCAGAACGCGCACGTGGATTTCTACCAAACGACGTGCTAAGCATGCCGATGCTGCTCTTTTTAGCACCCGCGCACGCATTTGTGCGAAAACGCGTTTTAAGCATGCACATGCATCTTTTGGTAGACGCGGATGAAGTTTTCTGCAAAACCACAAGATGTGCATGCAAATGGTGCTTTTGGCAGAACGCGCACGTGGATTTCTACCAAACGACGTGCTAAGCATGCCGATGCTGCTCTTTTTAGCACCCGCGCACGGATTTGTGCGAAAACGCGTTTTAAGCATGCACATGCATCTTTTGGTAGACGCGGATGAAGTTTTCTACAAAACCACAAGATGTGCATGCAAATGGTGCTTTTGGCAGAACGCGCACGTGGATTTCTACCAAACGACGTGCTAAGCATGCCGATGCTGCTCTTTTTAGCACCCGCGCACGGATTTGTGCGAAAACGCGTTTTAAGCATGCACATGCATCTTTTGGTAGACGCGGATGAAGTTTTCTGCAAAACCACAAGATGTGCATGCAAATGGTGCTTTTGGCAGAACGCGCACGTGGATTTCTACCAAACGACGTGCTAAGCATGCCGATGCTGCTCTTTTTAGCACCCGCGCACGGATTTGTGCGAAAACGCGTTTTAAGCATGCACATGCATCTTTTGGTAGACGCGGATGAAGTTTTCTGCAAAACCACAAGATGTGCATGCAAATGGTGCTTTTGGCAGAACGCGCACGTGGATTTCTACCAAACGACGTGCTAAGCATGCCGATGCTGCTCTTTTTAGCACCCGCGCACGCATTTGTGCGAAAACGCGTTTTAAGCATGCACATGCATCTTTTGGTAGACGCGGATGAAGTTTTCTGCAAAACCACAAGATGTGCATGCAAATGGTGCTTTTGGCAGAACGCGCACGTGGATTTCTACCAAACGACGTGCTAAGCATGCCGATGCTGCTCTTTTTAGCACCCGCGCACGGATTTGTGCGAAAACGCGTTTTAAGCATGCATATGCATCTTTTGGTAGACGCGGATGAAGTTTTCTACAAAACCACAAGATATGCATGCAAATGGTGCTTTTGGCAGAACGCGCACGTGGATTTCTACCAAACGACGTGCTAAGCATGCCGATGCTGCTCTTTTTAGCACCCGCGCGCGCATTTGTGCGAAAACGCGTTTTAAGCATGCACATGCATCTTTTGGTAGACGCGGATGAAGTTTTCTGCAAAACCACAAGATGTGCATGCAAATGGTGCTTTTGGCAGAACGCGCACGTGGATTTCTACCAAACGACGTGCTAAGCATGCCGATGCTGCTCTTTTTAGCACCCGCGCACGCATTTGTGCGAAAACGCGTTTTAAGCATGCACATGCATCTTTTGGTAGACGCGGATGAAGTTTTCTGCAAAACCACAAGATGTGCATGCAAATGGTGCTTTTGGCAGAACGCGCACGTGGATTTCTACCAAACGACGTGCTAAGCATGCCGATGCTGCTCTTTTTAGCACCCGCGCACGGATTTGTGCGAAAACGCGTTTTAAGCATGCATATGCATCTTTTGGTAGACGCGGATGAAGTTTTCTACAAAACCACAAGATGTGCATGCAAATGGTGCTTTTGGCAGAACGCGCACGTGGATTTCTACCAAACGACGTGCTAAGCATGCCGATGCTGCTCTTTTTAGCACCCGCGCACGCATTTGTGCGAAAACGCGTTTTAAGCATGCACATGCATCTTTTGGTAGACGCGGATGAAGTTTTCTGCAAAACCACAAGATGTGCATGCAAATGGTGCTTTTGGCAGAACGCGCACGTGGATTTCTACCAAACGACGTGCTAAGCATGCCGATGCTGCTCTTTTTAGCACCCGCGCACGCATTTGTGCGAAAACGCGTTTTAAGCATGCACATGCATCTTTTGGTAGACGCGGATGAAGTTTTCTGCAAAACCACAACATGTGCATGCAAATGGTGCTTTTGGCAGAACGCGCACGTGGATTTCTACCAAACGACGTGCTAAGCATGCCGATGCTGCTCTTTTTAGCACCCGCGCGCGGATTTGTGCGAAAACGCGTTTTAAGCATGCACATGCATCTTTTGGTAGACGCGGATGAAGTTTTCTGCAAAACCACAAGATGTGCATGCAAATGGTGCTTTTGGCAGAACGCGCACGTGGATTTCTACCAAACGACGTGCTAAGCATGCCGATGCTGCTCTTTTTAGCACCCGCGCACGGATTTGTGCGAAAACGCGTTTTAAGCATGCACATGCATCTTTTGGTAGACGCGGATGAAGTTTTCTACAAAACCACAAGATGTGCATGCAAATGGTGCTTTTGGCAGAACGCGCACGTGGATTTCTACCAAACGACGTGCTAAGCATGCCGATGCTGCTCTTTTTAGCACCCGCGCACGGATTTGGGCGAAAACGCGTTTTAAGTATGCACATGCATCTTTTGGTAGACGCGGATGAAGTTTTCTGCAAAACCACAAGATGTGCATGCAAATGGTGCTTTTGGCAGAACGCGCACGTGGATTTCTACCAAACGACGTGCTAAGCATGCCGATGCTGCTCTTTTTAGCACCCGTGCGCGGATTTGTGCGAAAACGCGTTTGAAGCATGCACATGCATCTTTTGGTAGACGCGGATGAAGTTTTCTGCAAAACCAGAAGATGTGCATGCAAATGGTGCTTTTGGCAGAACGCGCACGTGGATTTCTACCAAACGACGTGCTAAGCATGCCGATGCTGCTCTTTTTAGCACCCGCGCGCGGATTTGTGCGAAAACGCGTTTTAAGCATGCGCATGCATCTTTTGGTAGACGCGGATGAAGTTTTCTGCAAAACCACAAGATGTGCATGCAAATGGTGCTTTTGGCAGAACGCGCACGTGGATTTCTACCAAACGACGTGCTAAGCATGCCGATGCTGCTCTTTTTAGCACCCGCGCACGGATTTGTGCGAAAACGCGTTTTAAGCATGCACATGCATCTTTTGGTAGACGCGGATGAAGTTTTCTGCAAAACCACAAGATGAGCATGCAAATGGTGCTTTTGGCAGAACGCGCACGTGGATTTCTACCAAACGACGTGCTAAGCATGCCGATGCTGCTTTTTTAGCACCCGCGCACGGATTTGTGCGAAAACGCGTTTTAAGCATGCACATGCATCTTTTGGTAGACGCGGATGAAGTTTTCTGCAAAACCACAAGATGTGCATGCAAATGGTGCTTTTGGCAGAACGCGCACGTGGATTTCTACCAAACGACGTGCTAAGCATGCCGATGCTGCTCTTTTTAGCACACGCGCACGCATTTGTGCGAAAACGCGTTTTAAGCATGCACATGCATCTTTTGGTAGACGCGGATGAAGTTTTCTGCAAAACCACAAGATGTGCATGCAAATGGTGCTTTTGGCAGAACGCGCACGTGGATTTCTACCAAACGACGTGCTAAGCATGCCGATGCTGCTCTTTTTAGCACCCGCGCACGGATTTGTGCGAAAACGCGTTTTAAGCATGCACATGCATCTTTTGGTAGACGCGGATGAAGTTTTCTGCAAAACCACAAGATGTGCATGCAAATGGTGCTTTTGGCAGAACGCGCACGTGGATTTCTACCAAACGACGTGCTAAGCATGCCGATGCTGCTCTTTTTAGCACCCGCGCACGGATTTGTGCGAAAACGCGTTTTAAGCATGCACATGCATCTTTTGGTAGACGCGGATGAAGTTTTCTGCAAAACCACAAGATGTGCATGCAAATGGTGCTTTTGGCAGAACGCGCACGTGGATTTCTACCAAACGACGTGCTAAGCATGCCGATGCTGCTCTTTTTAGCACCCGCGCACGCATTTGTGCGAAAACGCGTTTTAAGCATGCACATGCATCTTTTGGTAGACGCGGATGAAGTTTTCTGCAAAACCACAAGATGTGCATGCAAATGGTGCTTTTGGCAGAACGCGCACGTGGATTTCTACCAAACGACGTGCTAAGCATGCCGATGCTGCTCTTTTTAGCACCCGCGCACGGATTTGTGCGAAAACGCGTTTTAAGCATGCATATGCATCTTTTGGTAGACGCGGATGAAGTTTTCTACAAAACCACAAGATGTGCATGCAAATGGTGCTTTTGGCAGAACGCGCACGTGGATTTCTACCAAACGACGTGCTAAGCATGCCGATGCTGCTCTTTTTAGCACCCGCGCACGCATTTGTGCGAAAACGCGTTTTAAGCATACACATGCATCTTTTGGTAGACGCGGATGAAGTTTTCTGCAAAACCACAAGATGTGCATGCAAATGGTGCTTTTGGCAGAACGCGCACGTGGATTTCTACCAAACGACGTGCTAAGCATGCCGATGCTGCTCTTTTTAGCACCCGCGCACGCATTTGTGCGAAAACGCGTTTTAAGCATGCACATGCATCTTTTGGTAGACGCGGATGAAGTTTTCTGCAAAACCACAAGATGTGCATGCAAATGGTGCTTTTGGCAGAACGCGCACGTGGATTTCTACCAAACGACGTGCTAAGCATGCCGATGCTGCTCTTTTTAGCACCCGCGCGCGGATTTGTGCGAAAACGCGTTTTAAGCCTGCACATGCATCTTTTGGTAGACGCGGATGAAGTTTTCTGCAAAACCACAAGATGTGCATGCAAATGGTGCTTTTGGCAGAACGCGCACGTGGATTTCTACCAAACGACGTGCTAAGCATGCCGATGCTGCTCTTTTTAGCACCCGCGCACGGATTTGTGCGAAAACGCGTTTTAAGCATGCACATGCATCTTTTGGTAGACGCGGATGAAGTTTTCTGCAAAACCACAAGATGTGCATGCAAATGGTGCTTTTGGCAGAACGCGCACGTGGATTTCTACCAAACGACGTGCTAAGCATGCCGATGCTGCTCTTTTTAGCACACGCGCACGCATTTGTGCGAAAACGCGTTTTAAGCATGCACATGCATCTTTTGGTAGACGCGGATGAAGTTTTCTGCAAAACCACAAGATGTGCATGCAAATGGTGCTTTTGGCAGAACGCGCACGTGGATTTCTACCAAACGACGTGCTAAGCATGCCGATGCTGCTCTTTTTAGCACCCGCGCACGGATTTGTGCGAAAACGCGTTTTAAGCATGCACATGCATCTTTTGGTAGACGCGGATGAAGTTTTCTGCAAAACCACAAGATGTGCATGCAAATGGTGCTTTTGGCAGAACGCGCACGTGGATTTCTACCAAACGACGTGCTAAGCATGCCGATGCTGCTCTTTTTAGCACCCGCGCACGGATTTGTGCGAAAACGCGTTTTAAGCATGCACATGCATCTTTTGGTAGACGCGGATGAAGTTTTCTGCAAAACCACAAGATGTGCATGCAAATGGTGCTTTTGGCAGAACGCGCACGTGGATTTCTACCAAACGACGTGCTAAGCATGCCGATGCTGCTCTTTTTAGCACCCGCGCACGCATTTGTGCGAAAACGCGTTTTAAGCATGCACATGCATCTTTTGGTAGACGCGGATGAAGTTTTCTGCAAAACCACAAGATGTGCATGCAAATGGTGCTTTTGGCAGAACGCGCACGTGGATTTCTACCAAACGACGTGCTAAGCATGCCGATGCTGCTCTTTTTAGCACCCGCGCACGGATTTGTGCGAAAACGCGTTTTAAGCATGCATATGCATCTTTTGGTAGACGCGGATGAAGTTTTCTACAAAACCACAAGATGTGCATGCAAATGGTGCTTTTGGCAGAACGCGCACGTGGATTTCTACCAAACGACGTGCTAAGCATGCCGATGCTGCTCTTTTTAGCACCCGCGCACGCATTTGTGCGAAAACGCGTTTTAAGCATACACATGCATCTTTTGGTAGACGCGGATGAAGTTTTCTGCAAAACCACAAGATGTGCATGCAAATGGTGCTTTTGGCAGAACGCGCACGTGGATTTCTACCAAACGACGTGCTAAGCATGCCGATGCTGCTCTTTTTAGCACCCGCGCACGCATTTGTGCGAAAACGCGTTTTAAGCATGCACATGCATCTTTTGGTAGACGCGGATGAAGTTTTCTGCAAAACCACAAGATGTGCATGCAAATGGTGCTTTTGGCAGAACGCGCACGTGGATTTCTACCAAACGACGTGCTAAGCATGCCGATGCTGCTCTTTTTAGCACCCGCGCGCGGATTTGTGCGAAAACGCGTTTTAAGCCTGCACATGCATCTTTTGGTAGACGCGGATGAAGTTTTCTGCAAAACCACAAGATGTGCATGCAAATGGTGCTTTTGGCAGAACGCGCACGTGGATTTCTACCAAACGACGTGCTAAGCATGCCGATGCTGCTCTTTTTAGCACCCGTGCGCGGATTTGTGCGAAAACGCGTTTGAAGCATGCACATGCATCTTTTGGTAGACGCGGATGAAGTTTTCTGCAAAACCAGAAGATGTGCATGCAAATGGTGCTTTTGGCAGAACGCGCACGTGGATTTCTACCAAACGACGTGCTAAGCATGCCGATGCTGCTCTTTTTAGCACCCGCGCGCGGATTTGTGCGAAAACGCGTTTTAAGCATGCGCATGCATCTTTTGGTAGACGCGGATGAAGTTTTCTGCAAAACCACAAGATGTGCATGCAAATGGTGCTTTTGGCAGAACGCGCACGTGGATTTCTACCAAACGACGTGCTAAGCATGCCGATGCTGCTCTTTTTAGCACCCGCGCACGCATTTGTGCGAAAACGCGTTTTAAGCATGCACATGCATCTTTTGGTAGACGCGGATGAAGTTTTCTGCAAAACCACAAGATGTGCATGCAAATGGTGCTTTTGGCAGAACGCGCACGTGGATTTCTACCAAACGACGTGCTAAGCATGCCGATGCTGCTCTTTTTAGCACCCGCGCACGGATTTGTGCGAAAACGCGTTTTAAGCATGCACATGCATCTTTTGGTAGACGCGGATGAAGTTTTCTGCAAAACCACAAGATGTGCATGCAAATGGTGCTTTTGGCAGAACGCGCACGTGGATTTCTACCAAACGACGTGCTAAGCATGCCGATGCTGCTCTTTTTAGCACCCGCGCACGCATTTGTGCGAAAACGCGTTTTAAGCATGCACATGCATCTTTTGGTAGACGCGGATGAAGTTTTCTGCAAAACCAGAAGATGTGCATGCAAATGGTGCTTTTGGCAGAACGCGCACGTGGATTTCTACCAAACGACGTGCTAAGCATGCCGATGCTGCTCTTTTTAGCACCCGCGCGCGGATTTGTGCGAAAACGCGTTTTAAGCATGCGCATGCATCTTTTGGTAGACGCGGATGAAGTTTTCTGCAAAACCACAAGATGTGCATGCAAATGGTGCTTTTGGCAGAACGCGCACGTGGATTTCTACCAAACGACGTGCTAAGCATGCCGATGCTGCTCTTTTTAGCACCCGCGCACGCATTTGTGCGAAAACGCGTTTTAAGCATGCATATGCATCTTTTGGTAGACGCGGATGAAGTTTTCTACAAAACCACAAGATGTGCATGCAAATGGTGCTTTTGGCAGAACGCGCACGTGGATTTCTACCAAACGACGTGCTAAGCATGCCGATGCTGCTCTTTTTAGCACCCGCGCACGCATTTGTGCGAAAACGCGTTTTAAGCATACACATGCATCTTTTGGTAGACGCGGATGAAGTTTTCTGCAAAACCACAAGATGTGCATGCAAATGGTGCTTTTGGCAGAACGCGCACGTGGATTTCTACCAAACGACGTGCTAAGCATGCCGATGCTGCTCTTTTTAGCACCCGCGCACGCATTTGTGCGAAAACGCGTTTTAAGCATGCACATGCATCTTTTGGTAGACGCGGATGAAGTTTTCTGCAAAACCACAAGATGTGCATGCAAATGGTGCTTTTGGCAGAACGCGCACGTGGATTTCTACCAAACGACGTGCTAAGCATGCCGATGCTGCTCTTTTTAGCACCCGCGCGCGGATTTGTGCGAAAACGCGTTTTAAGCCTGCACATGCATCTTTTGGTAGACGCGGATGAAGTTTTCTGCAAAACCACAAGATGTGCATGCAAATGGTGCTTTTGGCAGAACGCGCACGTGGATTTCTACCAAACGACGTGCTAAGCATGCCGATGCTGCTCTTTTTAGCACCCGTGCGCGGATTTGTGCGAAAACGCGTTTGAAGCATGCACATGCATCTTTTGGTAGACGCGGATGAAGTTTTCTGCAAAACCAGAAGATGTGCATGCAAATGGTGCTTTTGGCAGAACGCGCACGTGGATTTCTACCAAACGACGTGCTAAGCATGCCGATGCTGCTCTTTTTAGCACCCGCGCGCGGATTTGTGCGAAAACGCGTTTTAAGCATGCGCATGCATCTTTTGGTAGACGCGGATGAAGTTTTCTGCAAAACCACAAGATGTGCATGCAAATGGTGCTTTTGGCAGAACGCGCACGTGGATTTCTACCAAACGACGTGCTAAGCATGCCGATGCTGCTCTTTTTAGCACCCGCGCACGCATTTGTGCGAAAACGCGTTTTAAGCATGCACATGCATCTTTTGGTAGACGCGGATGAAGTTTTCTGCAAAACCACAAGATGTGCATGCAAATGGTGCTTTTGGCAGAACGCGCACGTGGATTTCTACCAAACGACGTGCTAAGCATGCCGATGCTGCTCTTTTTAGCACCCGCGCACGGATTTGTGCGAAAACGCGTTTTAAGCATGCACATGCATCTTTTGGTAGACGCGGATGAAGTTTTCTGCAAAACCACAAGATGTGCATGCAAATGGTGCTTTTGGCAGAACGCGCACGTGGATTTCTACCAAACGACGTGCTAAGCATGCCGATGCTGCTCTTTTTAGCACCCGCGCACGCATTTGTGCGAAAACGCGTTTTAAGCATGCACATGCATCTTTTGGTAGACGCGGATGAAGTTTTCTGCAAAACCAGAAGAAGTGCATGCAAATGGTGCTTTTGGCAGAACGCGCACGTGGATTTCTACCAAACGACGTGCTAAGCATGCCGATGCTGCTCTTTTTAGCACCCGCGCACGGATTCGTGCGAAAACGCGTTTTAAGCATGCACATGCATCTTTTGGTAGACGCGGATGAAGTTTTCTGCAAAACCACAAGGTGTGCATGCAAATGGTGCTTTTGGCAGAACGCGCACGTGGATTTCTACCAAACGACGTGCTAAGCATGCCGATGCTGCTCTTTTTAGCACCCGCGCACGCATTTGTGCGAAAACGCGTTTTAAGCATGCACATGCATCTTTTGGTAGACGCGGATGAAGTTTTCTGCAAAACCAGAAGATGTGCATGCAAATGGTGCTTTTGGCAGAACGCGCACGTGGATTTCTACCAAACGACGTGCTAAGCATGCCGATGCTGCTCTTTTTAGCACCCGCGCACGGATTTGTGCGAAAACGCGTTTTAAGCATGCACATGCATCTTTTGGTAGACGCGGATGAAGTTTTCTGCAAAACCACAAGATGTGCATGCAAATGGTGCTTTTTCCAGAACGCGCACGTGGATTTCTACCAAACGACGTGCTAAGCATGCCGATGCTGCTCTTTTTAGCACCCGCGCGCGGATTTGTGCGAAAACGCGTTTTAAGCATGCACATGCATCTTTTGGTAGACGCGGATGAAGTTTTCTGCAAAACCACAAGATGTGCATGCAAATGGTGCTTTTGGCAGAACGCGCACGTGGATTTCTACCAAACGACGTGCTAAGCATGGCAATGCTGCTCTTTTTAGCGCTCGCGCCCGCATTTATGCGAAAACGCGTTTTAAGCATGCACATGCATCTTTTGGTAGACGCGGATAAAGTTTTCTGCAAAACCACAAGATGTGCATGCAAATGGTGCTTTTGGCAGAACGCGCACGTGGATTTCAACCAAACGACGTGCTAAGCATGCCGATGCTGCTCATTTTAGCACCCGCGCACGGATTTGTGCGAAAACGCGTTTTAAGCATGCACATGCATCTTTTGGTAGACGCGGATGAAGTTTTCTGCAAAACCACAAGATGTGCATGCAAATGGTGCTTTTGGCAGAACGCGCACGTGGATTTCTACCAAACGACGTGCTAAGCATGCCGATGCTGCTCTTTTTAGCACCCGCGCACGGATTTGGGCGAAAACGCGTTTTAAGCATGCACATGCATCTTTTGGTAGACGCGGATGAAGTTTTCTGCAAAACCACAAGATGTGCATGCAAATGGTGCTTTTGGCAGAACGCGCACGTGGATTTCTACCAAACGACGTGCTAAGCATGCCGATGCTGCTCTTTTTAGCACCCGCGCACGCATTTGTGCGAAAACGCGTTTTAAGCATGCACATGCATCTTTTGGTAGACGCGGATGAAGTTTTCTGCAAAACCACAAGATGTGCATGCAAATGGTGCTTTTGGCAGAATGCGCACGTGGATTTCTACCAAACGACGTGCTAAGCATGCCGATGCTGCTCTTTTTAGCACCCGCGCACGGATTTGTGCGAAAACGCGTTTTAAGCATGCACATGCATCTTTTGGTAGACGCGGATGAAGTTTTCTGCAAAACCACAATATGTGCATGCAAATGGTGCTTTTGGCAGAACGCGCACGTGGATTTCTACCAAACGACGTACTAAGCATGCCGATGCTGCTCTTTTTAGCACCCGCGCACGGATTTGTGCGAAAACGCGTTTTAAGCATGCACATGCATCTTTTGGTAGACGCGGATGAAGTTTTCTGCAAAACCACAAGATGTGCATGCAAATGGTGCTTTTGGCAGAACGCGCACGTGGATTTCTACCAAACGACGTGCTAAGCATGCCGATGCTGCTCTTTTTAGCACCCGCGCACGGATTTGTGCGAAAACGCGTTTTAAGCATGCACATGCATCTTTTGGTAGACGCGGATGAAGTTTTCTGCAAAACCACAAGATGTGCATGCAAATGGTGCTTTTGGCAGAACGCGCACGTGGATTTCTACCAAACGACGTGCTAAGCATGCCGATGCTGCTCTTTTTAGCACCCGCGCACGGATTTGTGCGAAAACGCGTTTTCAGCATGCACATGCATCTTTTGGTAGACGCGGATGAAGTTTTCTGCAAAACCAAAAGGTGTGCATGCAAATGGTGCTTTTGGTAGAACGCGCACGTGGATTTCTACCAAACGACGTGCTAGGCATGCCGATGCTGCTCTTTTTAGCACCCGCGCACGCATTTGTGCGAAAACGCGTTTTAAGCATGCACATGCATCTTTTGGTAGACGCGGATGAAGTTTTCTGCAAAACCAGAAGATGTGCATGCAAATGGTGCTTTTGGCAGAACGCGCACGTGGATTTCTACCAAACGACGTGCTAAGCATGCCGATGCTGCTCTTTTTAGCACCCGCGCACGGATTTGTGCGAAAACGCGTTTTAAGCATGCACATGCATCTTTTGGTAGACGCGGATGAAGTTTTCTGCAAAACCACAAGATGTGCATGCAAATGGTGCTTTTTCCAGAACGCGCACGTGGATTTCTACCAAACGACGCGCTAAGCATGCCGATGCTGCTCTTTTTAGCACCCGCGCACGGATTTGTGCGAAAACGCGTTTTAAGCATGCACATACATCTTTTGGTAGACGCGGATGAAGTTTTCTGCAAAACCACAAGATGTGCATGCAAATGGTGCTTTTGGCAGAACGCGCACGTGGATTTCTACCAAACGACGTGCTAAGCATGCCGATGCTGCTCTTTTTAGCACACGCGCACGCATTTGTGCGAAAACGCGTTTTAAGCATGCACATGCATCTTTTGGTAGACGCGGATGAAGTTTTCTGCAAAACCACAAGATGTGCATGCAAATGGTGCTTTTGGCAGAACGCGCACGTGGATTTCTACCAAACGACGTGCTAAGCATGCCGATGCTGCTCTTTTTAGCACCCGCGCACGGATTTGTGCGAAAACGCGTTTTAAGCATGCACATGCATCTTTTGGTAGACGCGGATGAAGTTTTCTGCAAAACCACAAGATGTTATTGCAAATGGTGCTTTTGACAGAACGCGCACGTGGATTTCTACCAAACGACGTGCTAAGCATGCCGATGCTGCTCTTTTTAGCACCCGCGCACGGATTTGTGCGAAAACGCGTTTTAAGCATGCACATGCATCTTTTGGTAGACGCGGATGAAGTTTTCTGCAAAACCACAAGATGTGCATGCAAATGGTGCTTTTGGCAGAACGCGCACGTGGATTTCTACCAAACGACGTGCTAAGCATGCCGATGCTGCTCTTTTTAGCACCCGCGCACGGATTTATGCGAAAACGCGTTTTAAGCATGCACATGCATCTTTTGGTAGACGCGGATGAAGTTTTCTGCAAAACCACAAGATGTGCATGCAAATGGTGCTTTTGGCAGAACGCGCACGTGGATTTCTACCAAACGACGTGCTAAGCATGCCGATGCTGCTCTTTTTAGCACCCGCGCACGGATTTGGGCGAAAACGCGTTTTAAGCATGCACATGCATCTTTTGGTAGACGCGGATGAAGTTTTCTGCAAAACCACAAGATGTGCATGCAAATGGTGCTTTTGGCAGAACGCGCACGTGGATTTCTACCAAACGACGTGCTAAGCATGCCGATGCTGCTCTTTTTAGCACCCGCGCACGCATTTGTGCGAAAACGCGTTTTAAGCATGCACATGCATCTTTTGGTAGACGCGGATGAAGTTTTCTGCAAAACCAGAAGATGTGCATGCAAATGGTGCTTTTGGCAGAACGCGCACGTGGATTTCTACCAAACGACGTGCTAAGCATGCCGATGCTGCTCTTTTTAGCACCCGCGCACGGATTTGTGCGAAAACGCGTTTTAAGCATGCACATGCATCTTTTGGTAGACGCGGATGAAGTTTTCTGCAAAACCACAAGATGTGCATGCAAATGGTGCTTTTTCCAGAACGGGCACGTGGATTTCTACCAAACGACGTGCTAAGCATGCCGATGCTGCTCTTTTTAGCACCCGCGCACGGATTTGTGCGAAAACGCGTTTTAAGCATGCACATGCATCTTTTGGTAGACGCGGATCAAGTTTTCTGCAAAACCACAAGATGTGCATGCAAATGGTGCTTTTGGCAGAACGCGCACGTGGATTTCTACCAAACGACGTGCTAAGCATGCCGATGCTGCTCTTTTTAGCACCCGCGCACGCATTTGTGCGAAAACGCGTTTTAAGCATGCACATGCATCTTTTGGTAGACGCGGATGAAGTTTTCTGCAAAACCACAAGATGTGCATGCAAATGGTGCTTTTGGCAGAACGCGCACGTGGATTTCTACCAAACGACGTGCTAAGCATGCCGATGCTGCTTTTTTTAGCACCCGCGCACGGATTTGTGCGAAAACGCGTTTTAAGCATGCACATGCATCTTTTGGTAGACGCGGATGAAGTTTTCTGCAAAACCACAAGATGTGCATGCAAATGGTGCTTTTGGCAGAACGCGCACGTGGATTTCTACCAAACGACGTGCTAAGCATGCCGATGCTGCTCTTTTTAGCACCCGCGCACGGATTTGTGCGAAAACGCGTTTTAAGCATGCACATGCATCTTTTGGTAGACGCGGATGAAGTTTTCTGCAAAACCACAAGATGTGCATGCAAATGGTGCTTTTGGCAGAACGCGCACGTGGATTTCTACCAAACGACGTGCTAAGCATGCCGATGCTGCTCTTTTTAGCACCCGCGCACGCATTTGTGCGAAAACGCGTTTTAAGCATGCACATGCATCTTTTGGTAGACGCGGATGAAGTTTTCTGCAAAACCACAAGATGTGCATGCAAATGGTGCTTTTGGCAGAACGCGCACGCGGATTTCTACCAAACGACGTGCTAAGCATGCCGATGCTGCTCTTTTTAGCACCCGCGCACGGATTTGTGCGAAAACGCGTTTTAAGCATGCACATGCATCTTTTGGTAGACGCGGATGAAGTTTTCTGCAAAACCACAAGATGTGCATGCAAATGGTGCTTTTGGCAGAACGCGCACGTGGATTTCTACCAAACGACGTGCTAAGCATGCCGATGCTGCTCTTTTTAGCACCCGCGCACGCATTTGTGCGAAAACGCGTTTTAAGCATGCACATGCATCTTTTGGTAGACGCGGATGAAGTTTTCTGCAAAACCACAAGATGTGCATGCAAATGGTGCTTTTGGCAGAACGCGCACGTGGATTTCTACCAAACGACGTGCTAAGCATGCCGATGCTGCTCTTTTTAGCACCCGCGCACGGATTTGTGCGAAAACGCGTTTTAAGCATGCACATGCATCTTTTGGTAGACGCGGATGAAGTTTTCTGCAAAACCACAAGATGTGCATGCAAATGGTGCTTTTGGCAGAACGCGCACGTGGATTTCTACCAAACGACGTGCTAAGCATGCCGATGCTGCTCTTTTTAGCACCCGCGCACGGATTTGTGCGAAAACGCGTTTTAAGCATGCACATGCATCTTTTGGTAGACGCGGATGAAGTTTTCTGCAAAACCACAAGATGTGCATGCAAATGGTGCTTTTGGCAGAACGCGCACGTGGATTTCTACCAAACGACGTGCTAAGCATGCCGATGCTGCTCTTTTTAGCACCCGCGCACGGATTTGTGCGAAAACGCGTTTTAAGCATGCACATGCATCTTTTGGTAGACGCGGATGAAGTTTTCTGCAAAACCACAAGATGTGCATGCAAATGGTGCTTTTGGCAGAACGCGCACGTGGATTTCTACCAAACGACGTGCTAAGCATGCCGATGCTGCTCTTTTTAGCACCCGCGCACGGATTTGGGCGAAAACGCGTTTTAAGCATGCACATGCATCTTTTGGTAGACGCGGATGAAGTTTTCTGCAAAACCACAAGATGTGCATGCAAATGGTGCTTTTGGCAGAACGCGCACGTGGATTTCTACCAAACGACGTGCTAAGCATGCCGATGCTGCTCTTTTTAGCACCCGCGCACGCATTTGTGCGAAAACGCGTTTTAAGCATGCACATGCATCTTTTGGTAGACGCGGATGAAGTTTTCTGCAAAACCACAAGATGTGCATGCAAATGGTGCTTTTGGCAGAACGCGCACGTGGATTTCTACCAAACGACGTGCTAAGCATGCCGATGCTGCTCTTTTTAGCACCCGCCCACGGATTTGTGCGAAAACGCGTTTTAAGCATGCACATGCATCTTTTGGTAGACGCGGATGAAGTTTTCTGCAAAACCACAAGATGTGCATGCAAATGGTGCTTTTGGCAGAACGCGCACGTGGATTTCTACCAAACGACGTGCTAAGCATGCCGATGCTGCTCTTTTTAGCACCCGCGCACGGATTTGTGCGAAAACGCGTTTTAAGCATGCACATGCATCTTTTGGTAGACGCGGATGAAGTTTTCTGCAAAACCACAAGATGTGCATGCAAATGGTGCTTTTGGCAGAACGCGCACGTGGATTTCTACCAAACGACGTGCTAAGCATGCCGATGCTGCTCTTTTTAGCACCCGCGCACGGATTTGTGCGAAAACGCGTTTTAAGCATGCACATGCATCTTTTGGTAGACGCGGATGAAGTTTTCTGCAAAACCACAAGATGTGCATGCAAATGGTGCTTTTGGCAGAACGCGCACGTGGATTTCTACCAAACGACGTGCTAAGCATGCCGATGCTGCTCTTTTTAGCACCCGCGCACGGATTTGGGCGAAAACGCGTTTTAAGCATGCACATGCATCTTTTGGTAGACGCGGATGAAGTTTTCTGCAAAACCACAAGATGTGCATGCAAATGGTGCTTTTGGCAGAACGCGCACGTGGATTTCTACCAAACGACGTGCTAAGCATGCCGATGCTGCTCTTTTTAGCACCCGCGCACGCATTTGTGCGAAAACGCGTTTTAAGCATGCACATGCATCTTTTGGTAGACGCGGATGAAGTTTTCTGCAAAACCAGAAGATGTGCATGCAAATGGTGCTTTTGGCAGAACGCGCACGTGGATTTCTACCAAACGACGTGCTAAGCATGCCGATGCTGCTCTTTTTAGCACCCGCGCACGGATTTGTGCGAAAACGCGTTTTAAGCATGCACATGCATCTTTTGGTAGACGCGGATGAAGTTTTCTGCAAAACCACAAGATGTGCATGCAAATGGTGCTTTTTCCAGAACGGGCACGTGGATTTCTACCAAACGACGTGCTAAGCATGCCGATGCTGCTCTTTTTAGCACCCGCGCACGGATTTGTGCGAAAACGCGTTTTAAGCATGCACATGCATCTTTTGGTAGACGCGGATGAAGTTTTCTGCAAAACCACAAGATGTGCATGCAAATGGTGCTTTTGGCAGAACGCGCACGTGGATTTCTACCAAACGACGTGCTAAGCATGCCGATGCTGCTCTTTTTAGCACCCGCGCACGGATTTGTGCGAAAACGCGTTTTAAGCATGCACATGCATCTTTTGGTAGACGCGGATGAAGTTTTCTGCAAAACCACAAGATGTGCATGCAAATGGTGCTTTTGGCAGAACGCGCACGTGGATTTCTACCAAACGACGTGCTAAGCATGCCGATGCTGCTCTTTTTAGCACCCGCGCACGCATTTGTGCGAAAACGCGTTTTAAGCATGCACATGCATCTTTTGGTAGACGCGGATGAAGTTTTCTGCAAAACCACAAGATGTGCATGCAAATGGTGCTTTTGGCAGAACGCGCACGTGGATTTCTACCAAACGACGTGCTAAGCATGCCGATGCTGCTCTTTTTAGCACCCGCCCACGGATTTGTGCGAAAACGCGTTTTAAGCATGCACATGCATCTTTTGGTAGACGCGGATGAAGTTTTCTGCAAAACCACAAGATGTGCATGCAAATGGTGCTTTTGGCAGAACGCGCACGTGGATTTCTACCAAACGACGTGCTAAGCATGCCGATGCTGCTCTTTTTAGCACCCGCGCACGGATTTGTGCGAAAACGCGTTTTAAGCATGCACATGCATCTTTTGGTAGACGCGGATGAAGTTTTCTGCAAAACCACAAGATGTGCATGCAAATGGTGCTTTTGGCAGAACGCGCACGTGGATTTCTACCAAACGACGTGCTAAGCATGCCGATGCTGCTCTTTTTAGCACCCGCGCACGGATTTGTGCGAAAACGCGTTTTAAGCATGCACATGCATCTTTTGGTAGACGCGGATGAAGTTTTCTGCAAAACCACAAGATGTGCATGCAAATGGTGCTTTTGGCAGAACGCGCACGTGGATTTCTACCAAACGACGTGCTAAGCATGCCGATGCTGCTCTTTTTAGCACCCGCGCACGGATTTGGGCGAAAACGCGTTTTAAGCATGCACATGCATCTTTTGGTAGACGCGGATGAAGTTTTCTGCAAAACCACAAGATGTGCATGCAAATGGTGCTTTTGGCAGAACGCGCACGTGGATTTCTACCAAACGACGTGCTAAGCATGCCGATGCTGCTCTTTTTAGCACCCGCGCACGCATTTGTGCGAAAACGCGTTTTAAGCATGCACATGCATCTTTTGGTAGACGCGGATGAAGTTTTCTGCAAAACCAGAAGATGTGCATGCAAATGGTGCTTTTGGCAGAACGCGCACGTGGATTTCTACCAAACGACGTGCTAAGCATGCCGATGCTGCTCTTTTTAGCACCCGCGCACGGATTTGTGCGAAAACGCGTTTTAAGCATGCACATGCATCTTTTGGTAGACGCGGATGAAGTTTTCTGCAAAACCACAAGATGTGCATGCAAATGGTGCTTTTTCCAGAACGGGCACGTGGATTTCTACCAAACGACGTGCTAAGCATGCCGATGCTGCTCTTTTTAGCACCCGCGCACGGATTTGTGCGAAAACGCGTTTTAAGCATGCACATGCATCTTTTGGTAGACGCGGATGAAGTTTTCTGCAAAACCACAAGATGTGCATGCAAATGGTGCTTTTGGCAGAACGCGCACGTGGATTTCTACCAAACGACGTGCTAAGCATGCCGATGCTGCTCTTTTTAGCACCCGCGCACGGATTTGTGCGAAAACGCGTTTTAAGCATGCACATGCATCTTTTGGTAGACGCGGATGAAGTTTTCTGCAAAACCACAAGATGTGCATGCAAATGGTGCTTTTGGCAGAACGCGCACGTGGATTTCTACCAAACGACGTGCTAAGCATGCCGATGCTGCTCTTTTTAGCACCCGCGCACGGATTTGTGCGAAAATGCGTTTTAAGCATGCACATGCATCTTTTGGTAGACGCGGATGAAGTTTTCTGCAAAACCACAAGATGTGCATGCAAATGGTGCTTTTGGCAGAACGCGCACGTGGATTTCTACCAAACGACGTGCTAAGCATGCCGATGCTGCTCTTTTTAGCACCCGCGCACGGATTTGTGCGAAAACGCGTTTTAAGCATGCACATGCATCTTTTGGTAGACGCGGATGAAGTTTTCTGCAAAACCACAAGATGTGCATGCAAATGGTGCTTTTGGCAGAACGCGCACGTGGATTTCTACCAAACGACGTGCTAAGCATGCCGATGCTTCTCTTTTTAGCACCCGCGCACGCATTTGTGCGAAAACGCGTTTTAAGCATGCACATGCATCTTTTGGTAGACGCGGATGAAGTTTTCTGCAAAACCACAAGATGTGCATGCAAATGGTGCTTTTGGCAGAACGCGCACGCGGATTTCTACCAAACGACGTGCTAAGCATGCCGATGCTGCTCTTTTTAGCACCCGCGCACGGATTTGTGCGAAAACGCGTTTTAAGCATGCACATGCATCTTTTGGTAGACGCGGATGAAGTTTTCTGCAAAACCACAAGATGTGCATGCAAATGGTGCTTTTGGCAGAACGCGCACGTGGATTTCTACCAAACGACGTGCTAAGCATGCCGATGCTGCTCTTTTTAGCACCCGCGCACGGATTTGTGCGAAAACGCGTTTTAAGCATGCACATGCATCTTTTGGTAGACGCGGATGAAGTTTTCTGCAAAACCACAAGATGTGCATGCAAATGGTGCTTTTGGCAGAACGCGCACGTGGATTTCTACCAAACGACGTGCTAAGCATGCCGATGCTGCTCTTTTTAGCACCCGCGCACGGATTTGTGCGAAAACGCGTTTTAAGCATGCACATGCATCTTTTGGTAGACGCGGATGAAGTTTTCTGCAAAACCACAAGATGTGCATGCAAATGGTGCTTTTGGCAGAACGCGCACGTGGATTTCTACCAAACGACGTGCTAAGCATGCCGATGCTGCTCTTTTTAGCACCCGCGCACGCATTTGTGCGAAAACGCGTTTTAAGCATGCACATGCATCTTTTGGTAGACGCGGATGAAGTTTTCTGCAAAACCACAAGATGTGCATGCAAATGGTGCTTTTGGCAGAACGCGCACGCGGATTTCTACCAAACGACGTGCTAAGCATGCCGATGCTGCTCTTTTTAGCACCCGCGCACGGATTTGTGCGAAAACGCGTTTTAAGCATGCACATGCATCTTTTGGTAGACGCGGATGAAGTTTTCTGCAAAACCACAAGATGTGCATGCAAATGGTGCTTTTGGCAGAACGCGCACGTGGATTTCTACCAAACGACGTGCTAAGCATGCCGATGCTGCTCTTTTTAGCACCCGCGCACGGATTTGTGCGAAAACGCGTTTTAAGCATGCACATGCATCTTTTGGTAGACGCGGATGAAGTTTTCTGCAAAACCACAAGATGTGCATGCAAATGGTGCTTTTGGCAGAACGCGCACGTGGATTTCTACCAAACGACGTGCTAAGCATGCCGATGCTGCTCTTTTTAGCACCCGCGCACGCATTTGTGCGAAAACGCGTTTTAAGCATGCACATGCATCTTTTGGTAGACGCGGATGAAGTTTTCTGCAAAACCACAAGATGTGCATGCAAATGGTGCTTTTGGCAGAACGCGCACGTGGATTTCTACCAAACGACGTGCTAAGCATGCCGATGCTGCTTTTTTTAGCACCCGCGCACGGATTTGTGCGAAAACGCGTTTTAAGCATGCACATGCATCTTTTGGTAGACGCGGATGAAGTTTTCTGCAAAACCACAAGATGTGCATGCAAATGGTGCTTTTGGCAGAACGCGCACGTGGATTTCTACCAAACGACGTGCTAAGCATGCCGATGCTGCTCTTTTTAGCACCCGCGCACGGATTTGTGCGAAAACGCGTTTTAAGCATGCACATGCATCTTTTGGTAGACGCGGATGAAGTTTTCTGCAAAACCACAAGATGTGCATGCAAATGGTGCTTTTGGCAGAACGCGCACGTGGATTTCTACCAAACGACGTGCTAAGCATGCCGATGCTGCTCTTTTTAGCACCCGCGCACGCATTTGTGCGAAAACGCGTTTTAAGCATGCACATGCATCTTTTGGTAGACGCGGATGAAGTTTTCTGCAAAACCACAAGATGTGCATGCAAATGGTGCTTTTGGCAGAACGCGCACGCGGATTTCTACCAAACGACGTGCTAAGCATGCCGATGCTGCTCTTTTTAGCACCCGCGCACGGATTTGTGCGAAAACGCGTTTTAAGCATGCACATGCATCTTTTGGTAGACGCGGATGAAGTTTTCTGCAAAACCACAAGATGTGCATGCAAATGGTGCTTTTGGCAGAACGCGCACGTGGATTTCTACCAAACGACGTGCTAAGCATGCCGATGCTGCTCTTTTTAGCACCCGCGCACGGATTTGTGCGAAAACGCGTTTTAAGCATGCACATGCATCTTTTGATAGACGCGGATGAAGTTTTCTGCAAAACCACAAGATGTGCATGCAAATGGTGCTTTTGGCAGAACGCGCACGTGGATTTCTACCAAACGACGTGCTAAGCATGCCGATGCTGCTCTTTTTAGCACCCGCGCACGGATTTGTGCGAAAACGCGTTTTAAGCATGCACATGCATCTTTTGGTAGACGCGGATGAAGTTTTCTGCAAAACCACAAGATGTGCATGCAAATGGTGCTTTTGGCAGAACGCGCACGTGGATTTCTACCAAACGACGTGCTAAGCATGCCGATGCTGCTCTTTTTAGCACCCGCGCACGCATTTGTGCGAAAACGCGTTTTAAGCATGCACATGCATCTTTTGGTAGACGCGGATGAAGTTTTCTGCAAAACCACAAGATGTGCATGCAAATGGTGCTTTTGGCAGAACGCGCACGCGGATTTCTACCAAACGACGTGCTAAGCATGCCGATGCTGCTCTTTTTAGCACCCGCGCACGGATTTGTGCGAAAACGCGTTTTAAGCATGCACATGCATCTTTTGGTAGACGCGGATGAAGTTTTCTGCAAAACCACAAGATGTGCATGCAAATGGTGCTTTTGGCAGAACGCGCACGTGGATTTCTACCAAACGACGTGCTAAGCATGCCGATGCTGCTCTTTTTAGCACCCGCGCACGGATTTGTGCGAAAACGCGTTTTAAGCATGCACATGCATCTTTTGGTAGACGCGGATGAAGTTTTCTGCAAAACCACAAGATGTGCATGCAAATGGTGCTTTTGGCAGAACGCGCACGTGGATTTCTACCAAACGACGTGCTAAGCATGCCGATGCTGCTCTTTTTAGCACCCGCGCACGCATTTGTGCGAAAACGCGTTTTAAGCATGCACATGCATCTTTTGGTAGACGCGGATGAAGTTTTCTGCAAAACCACAAGATGTGCATGCAAATGGTGCTTTTGGCAGAACGCGCACGTGGATTTCTACCAAACGACGTGCTAAGCATGCCGATGCTGCTTTTTTTAGCACCCGCGCACGGATTTGTGCGAAAACGCGTTTTAAGCATGCACATGCATCTTTTGGTAGACGCGGATGAAGTTTTCTGCAAAACCACAAGATGTGCATGCAAATGGTGCTTTTGGCAGAACGCGCACGTGGATTTCTACCAAACGACGTGCTAAGCATGCCGATGCTGCTCTTTTTAGCACCCGCGCACGGATTTGTGCGAAAACGCGTTTTAAGCATGCACATGCATCTTTTGGTAGACGCGGATGAAGTTTTCTGCAAAACCACAAGATGTGCATGCAAATGGTGCTTTTGGCAGAACGCGCACGTGGATTTCTACCAAACGACGTGCTAAGCATGCCGATGCTGCTCTTTTTAGCACCCGCGCACGCATTTGTGCGAAAACGCGTTTTAAGCATGCACATGCATCTTTTGGTAGACGCGGATGAAGTTTTCTGCAAAACCACAAGATGTGCATGCAAATGGTGCTTTTGGCAGAACGCGCACGCGGATTTCTACCAAACGACGTGCTAAGCATGCCGATGCTGCTCTTTTTAGCACCCGCGCACGGATTTGTGCGAAAACGCGTTTTAAGCATGCACATGCATCTTTTGGTAGACGCGGATGAAGTTTTCTGCAAAACCACAAGATGTGCATGCAAATGGTGCTTTTGGCAGAACGCGCACGTGGATTTCTACCAAACGACGTGCTAAGCATGCCGATGCTGCTCTTTTTAGCACCCGCGCACGGATTTGTGCGAAAACGCGTTTTAAGCATGCACATGCATCTTTTGGTAGACGCGGATGAAGTTTTCTGCAAAACCACAAGATGTGCATGCAAATGGTGCTTTTGGCAGAACGCGCACGTGGATTTCTACCAAACGACGTGCTAAGCATGCCGATGCTGCTCTTTTTAGCACCCGCGCACGGATTTGTGCGAAAACGCGTTTTAAGCATGCACATGCATCTTTTGGTAGACGCGGATGAAGTTTTCTGCAAAACCACAAGATGTGCATGCAAATGGTGCTTTTGGCAGAACGCGCACGTGGATTTCTACCAAACGACGTGCTAAGCATGCCGATGCTGCTCTTTTTAGCACCCGCGCACGCATTTGTGCGAAAACGCGTTTTAAGCATGCACATGCATCTTTTGGTAGACGCGGATGAAGTTTTCTGCAAAACCACAAGATGTGCATGCAAATGGTGCTTTTGGCAGAACGCGCACGCGGATTTCTACCAAACGACGTGCTAAGCATGCCGATGCTGCTCTTTTTAGCACCCGCGCACGGATTTGTGCGAAAACGCGTTTTAAGCATGCACATGCATCTTTTGGTAGACGCGGATGAAGTTTTCTGCAAAACCACAAGATGTGCATGCAAATGGTGCTTTTGGCAGAACGCGCACGTGGATTTCTACCAAACGACGTGCTAAGCATGCCGATGCTGCTCTTTTTAACACCCGCGCACGGATTTGTGCGAAAACGCGTTTTAAGCATGCACATGCATCTTTTGGTAGACGCGGATGAAGTTTTCTACAAAACCACAAGATGTGCATGCAAATGGTGCTTTTGGCAGAACGCGCACGTGGATTTCTACCAAACGACGTGCTAAGCATGCCGATGCTGCTCTTTTTAGCACCCGCGCACGGATTTGTGCGAAAACGCGTTTTAAGCATGCACATGCATCTTTTGGTAGACGCGGATGAAGTTTTCTGCAAAACCACAAGATGTGCATGCAAATGGTGCTTTTGGCAGAACGCGCACGTGGATTTCTACCAAACGACGTGCTAAGCATGCCGATGCTGCTCTTTTTAGCACCCGCGCACGGATTTGGGCGAAAACGCGTTTTAAGCATGCACATGCATCTTTTGGTAGACGCGGATGAAGTTTTCTGCAAAACCACAAGATGTGCATGCAAATGGTGCTTTTGGCAGAACGCGCACGTGGATATCTACCAAACGACGTGCTAAGCATGCCGATGCTGCTCTTTTTAGCACCCGCGCACGGATTTGTGCGAAAACGCGTTTTCAGCATGCACATGCATCTTTTGGTAGACGCGGATGAAGTTTTCTGCAAAACCACAAGGTGTGCATGCAAATGGTGCTTTTGGTAGAACGCGCACGTGGATTTCTACCAAACGACGTGCTAGGCATGCCGATGCTGCTCTTTTTAGCACCCGCGCACGCATTTGTGCGAAAACGCGTTTTAAGCATGCACATGCATCTTTTGGTAGACGCGGATGAAGTTTTCTGCAAAACCAGAAGATGTGCATGCAAATGGCGCTTTTGGCAGAACGCGCACGTGGATTTCTACCAAACGACGTGCTAAGCATGCCGATGCTGCTCTTTTTAGCACCCGCGCACGGATTTGTGCGAAAACGCGTTTTAAGCATGCACATGCATCTTTTGGTAGACGCGGATGAAGTTTTCTGCAAAACCACAAGATGTGCATGCAAATGGTGCTTTTTCCAGAACGCGCACGTGGATTTCTACCAAACGACGCGCTAAGCATGCCGATGCTGCTCTTTTTAGCACCCGCGCACGGATTTGTGCGAAAACGCGTTTTAAGCATGCACATGCATCTTTTGGTAGACGCGGATGAAGTTTTCTGCAAAACCACAAGATGTGCATGCAAATGGTGCTTTTGGCAGAACGCGCACGTGGATTTCTACCAAACGACGTGCTAAGCATGCCGATGCTGCTCTTTTTAGCACCCGCGCACGCATTTGTGCGAAAACGCGTTTTAAGCATGCACATGCATCTTTTGGTAGACGCGGATGAAGTTTTCTGCAAAACCACAAGATGTGCATGCAAATGGTGCTTTTGGCAGAACGCGCACGTGGATTTCTACCAAACGACGTGCTAAGCATGCCGATGCTGCTCTTTTTAGCACCCGCGCACGGATTTGTGCGAAAACGCGTTTTAAGCATGCACATGCATCTTTTGGTAGACGCGGATGAAGTTTTCTGCAAAACCACAAGATGTGCATGCAAATGGTGCTTTTGGCAGAACGCGCACGTGGATTTCTACCAAACGACGTGCTAAGCATGCCGATGCTGCTCTTTTTAGCACCCGCGCACGGATTTGTGCGAAAACGCGTTTTAAGCATGCACATGCATCTTTTGGTAGACGCGGATGAAGTTTTCTGCAAAACCACAAGGTGTGCATGCAAATGGTGCTTTTGGTAGAACGCGCACGTGGATTTCTACCAAACGACGTGCTAGGCATGCCGATGCTGCTCTTTTTAGCACCCGCGCACGCATTTGTGCGAAAACGCGTTTTAAGCATGCACATGCATCTTTTGGTAGACGCGGATGAAGTTTTCTGCAAAACCAGAAGATGTGCATGCAAATGGTGCTTTTGGCAGAACGCGCACGTGGATTTCTACCAAACGACGTGCTAAGCATGCCGATGCTGCTCTTTTTAGCACCCGCGCACGGATTTGTGCGAAAACGCGTTTTAAGCATGCACATGCATCTTTTGGTAGACGCGGATGAAGTTTTCTGCAAAACCACAAGATGTGCATGCAAATGGTGCTTTTTCCAGAACGCGCACGTGGATTTCTACCAAACGACGCGCTAAGCATGCCGATGCTGCTCTTTTTAGCACCCGCGCACGGATTTGTGCGAAAACGCGTTTTAAGCATGCACATGCATCTTTTGGTAGACGCGGATGAAGTTTTCTGCAAAACCACAAGATGTGCATGCAAATGGTGCTTTTGGCAGAACGCGCACGTGGATTTCTACCAAACGACGTGCTAAGCATGCCGATGCTGCTCTTTTTAGCACCCGCGCACGCATTTGTGCGAAAACGCGTTTTAAGCATGCACATGCATCTTTTGGTAGACGCGGATGAAGTTTTCTGCAAAACCACAAGATGTGCATGCAAATGGTGCTTTTGGCAGAACGCGCACGTGGATTTCTACCAAACGACGTGCTAAGCATGCCGATGCTGCTCTTTTTAGCACCCGCGCACGGATTTGTGCGAAAACGCGTTTTAAGCATGCACATGCATCTTTTGGTAGACGCGGATGAAGTTTTCTGCAAAACCACAAGATGTGCATGCAAATGGTGCTTTTGGCAGAACGCGCACGTGGATTTCTACCAAACGACGTGCTAAGCATGCCGATGCTGCTCTTTTTAGCACCCGCGCACGCATTTGTGCGAAAACGCGTTTTAAGCATGCACATGCATCTTTTGGTAGACGCGGATGAAGTTTTCTGCAAAACCACAAGATGTGCATGCAAATGGTGCTTTTGGCAGAACGCGCACGTGGATTTCTACCAAACGACGTGCTAAGCATGCCGATGCTGCTTTTTTTAGCACCCGCGCACGGATTTGTGCGAAAACGCGTTTTAAGCATGCACATGCATCTTTTGGTAGACGCGGATGAAGTTTTCTGCAAAACCACAAGATGTGCATGCAAATGGTGCTTTTGGCAGAACGCGCACGTGGATTTCTACCAAACGACGTGCTAAGCATGCCGATTCTGCTCTTTTTAGCACCCGCGCACGGATTTGTGCGAAAACGCGTTTTAAGCATGCACATGCATCTTTTGGTAGACGCGGATGAAGTTTTCTGCAAAACCACAAGATGTGCATGCAAATGGTGCTTTTGGCAGAACGCGCACGTGGATTTCTACCAAACGACGTGCTAAGCATGCCGATGCTGCTCTTTTTAGCACCCGCGCGCGCATTTGTGCGAAAAACGCGTTTTAAGCATGCACATGCATCTTTTGGTAGACGCGGATGAAGTTTTCTGCAAAACCACAAGATGTGCATGCAAATGGTGCTTTTGGCAGAACGCGCACGCGGATTTCTACCAAACGACGTGCTAAGCATGCCGATGCTGCTCTTTTTAGCACCCGCGCACGGATTTGTGCGAAAACGCGTTTTAAGCATGCACATGCATCTTTTGGTAGACGCGGATGAAGTTTTCTGCAAAACCACAAGATGTGCATGCAAATGGTGCTTTTGGCAGAACGCGCACGTGGATTTCTACCAAACGACGTGCTAAGCATGCCGATGCTGCTCTTTTTAGCACCCGCGCACGGATTTGTGCGAAAACGCGTTTTAAGCATGCACATGCATCTTTTGGTAGACGCGGATGAAGTTTTCTGCAAAACCACAAGATGTGCATGCAAATGGTGCTTTTGGCAGAACGCGCACGTGGATTTCTACCAAACGACGTGCTAAGCATGCCGATGCTGCTCTTTTTAGCACCCGCGCACGGATTTGTGCGAAAACGCGTTTTAAGCATGCACATGCATCTTTTGGTAGACGCGGATGAAGTTTTTTGCAAAAACACAAGATGTGCATGCAAATGGTGCTTTTGGCAGAACGCGCACGTGGATTTCTACCAAACGACGTGCTAAGCATGCCGATGCTGCTCTTTTTAGCACCCGCGCACGGATTTGGGCGAAAACGCGTTTTAAGCATGCACATGCATCTTTTGGTAGACGCGGATGAAGTTTTCTGCAAAACCACAAGATGTGCATGCAATGGTGCTTTTGGCAGAACGCGCACGTGGATATCTACCAAACGACGTGCTAAGCATGCCGATGCTGCTCTTTTTAGCACCCGCGCACGGATTTGTGCGAAAACGCGTTTTCAGCATGCACATGCATCTTTTGGTAGACGCGGATGAAGTTTTCTGCAAAACCACAAGGTGTGCATGCAAATGGTGCTTTTGGTAGAACGCGCACGTGGATTTCTACCAAACGACGTGCTAGGCATGCCGATGCTGCTCTTTTTAGCACCCGCGCACGCATTTGTGCGAAAACGCGTTTTAAGCATGCACATGCATCTTTTGGTAGACGCGGATGAAGTTTTCTGCAAAACCAGAAGATGTGCATGCAAATGGTGCTTTTGGCAGAACGCGCACGTGGATTTCTACCAAACGACGTGCTAAGCATGCCGATGCTGCTCTTTTTAGCACCCGCGCACGGATTTGTGCAAAAACGCGTTTTAAGCATGCACATGCATCTTTTGGTAGACGCGGATGAAGTTTTCTGCAAAACCACAAGATGTGCATGCAAATGGTGCTTTTGGCAGAACGCGCACGTGGATATCTACCAAACGACGTGCTAAGCATGCCGATGCTGCTCTTTTTAGCACCCGCGCACGGATTTGTGCGAAAACGCGTTTTAAGCATGCACATGCATCTTTTGGTAGACGCGGATGAAGTTTTCTGCAAAACCACAAGATGTGCATGCAAATGGTGCTTTTGGCAGAACGCGCACGTGGATTTCTACCAAACGACGTGCTAAGCATGCCGATGCTGCTCTTTTTAGCACCCGCGCACGCATTTGTGCGAAAACGCGTTTTAAGCATGCACATGCATCTTTTGGTAGACGCGGATGAAGTTTTCTGCAAAACAACAAGATGTGCATGCAAATGGTGCTTTTGGCAGAACGCGCACGTGGATTTCTACCAAACGACGTGCTAAGCATGCCGATGCTGCTCTTCTTAGCACCCGCGCACGGATTTGTGCGAAAACGCGTTTTCAGCATGCACATGCATCTTTTGGTAGACGCGGATGAAGTTTTCTGCAAAACCACAAGGTGTGCATGCAAATGGTGCTTTTGGTAGAACGCGCACGTGGATTTCTACCAAACGACGTGCTAGGCATGCCGATGCTGCTCTTTTTAGCACCCGCGCACGCATTTGTGCGAAAACGCGTTTTAAGCATGCACATGCATCTTTTGGTAGACGCGGATGAAGTTTTCTGCAAAACCAGAAGATGTGCATGCAAATGGTGCTTTTGGCAGAACGCGCACGTGGATTTCTACCAAACGACGTGCTAAGCATGCCGATGCTGCTCTTTTTAGCACCCGCGCACGGATTTGTGCGAAAACGCGTTTTAAGCATGCACATGCATCTTTTGGTAGACGCGGATGAAGTTTTCTGCAAAACCACAAGATGTGCATGCAAATGCTGCTTTTTCCAGAACGCGCACGTGGATTTCTACCAAACGACGCGCTAAGCATGCCGATGCTGCTCTTTTTAGCACCCGCGCACGGATTTGTGCGAAAACGCGTTTTAAGCATGCACATGCATCTTTTGGTAGACGCGGATGAAGTTTTCTGCAAAACCACAAGATGTGCATGCAAATGGTGCTTTTGGCAGAACGCGCACGTGGATTTCTACCAAACGACGTGCTAAGCATGCCGATGCTGCTCTTTTTAGCACCCGCGCACGCATTTGTGCGAAAACGCGTTTTAAGCATGCACATGCATCTTTTGGTAGACGCGGATGAAGTTTTCTGCAAAACCACAAGATGTGCATGCAAATGGTGCTTTTGGCAGAACGCGCACGTGGATTTCTACCAAACGACGTGCTAAGCATGCCGATGCTGCTCTTTTTAGCACCCGCGCACGGATTTGTGCGAAAACGCGTTTTAAGCATGCACATGCATCTTTTGGTAGACGCGGATGAAGTTTTCTGCAAAACCACAAGATGTGCATGCAAATGGTGCTTTTTCCAGAACGCGCACGTGGATTTCTACCAAACGACGCGCTAAGCATGCCGATGCTGCTCTTTTTAGCACCCGCGCACGGATTTGTGCGAAAACGCGTTTTAAGCATGCACATGCATCTTTTGGTAGACGCGGATGAAGTTTTCTGCAAAACCACAAGATGTGCATGCAAATGGTGCTTTTGGCAGAACGCGCACGTGGATATCTACCAAACGACGTGCTAAGCATGCCGATGCTGCTCTTTTTAGCACCCGCGCACGGATTTGTGCGAAAACGCGTTTTAAGCATGCACATGCATCTTTTGGTAGACGCGGATGAAGTTTTCTGCAAAACCACAAGATGTGCATGCAAATGGTGCTTTTGGCAGAACGCGCACGTGGATTTCTACCAAACGACGTGCTAAGCATGCCGATGCTGCTCTTTTTAGCACCCGCGCACGCATTTGTGCGAAAACGCGTTTTAAGCATGCACATGCATCTTTTGGTAGACGCGGATGAAGTTTTCTGCAAAACCACAAGATGTGCATGCAAATGGTGCTTTTGACAGAACGCGCACGTGGATTTCTACCAAACGACGTGCTAAGCATGCCGATGCTGCTCTTTTTAGCACCCGCGCACGGATTTGTGCGAAAACGCGTTTTCAGCATGCACATGCATCTTTTGGTAGACGCGGATGAAGTTTTCTGCAAAACCACAAGGTGTGCATGCAAATGGTGCTTTTGGTAGAATGCGCACGTGGATTTCTACCAAACGACGTGCTAGGCATGCCGATGCTGCTCTTTTTAGCACCCGCGCACGCATTTGTGCGAAAACGCGTTTTAAGCATGCACATGCATCTTTTGGTAGACGCGGATGAAGTTTTCTGCAAAACCAGAAGATGTGCATGCAAATGGTGCTTTTGGCAGAACGCGCACGTGGATTTCTACCAAACGACGTGCTAAGCATGCCGATGCTGCTCTTTTTAGCACCCGCGCACGGATTTGTGCGAAAACGCGTTTTAAGCATGCACATGCATCTTTTGGTAGACGCGGATGAAGTTTTCTGCAAAACCACAAGATGTGCATGCAAATGCTGCTTTTTCCAGAACGCGCACGTGGATTTCTACCAAACGACGCGCTAAGCATGCCGATGCTGCTCTTTTTAGCACCCGCGCACGGATTTGTGCGAAAACGCGTTTTAAGCATGCACATGCATCTTTTGGTAGACGCGGATGAAGTTTTCTGCAAAACCACAAGATGTGCATGCAAATGGTGCTTTTGGCAGAACGCGCACGTGGATTTCTACCAAACGACGTGCTAAGCATGCCGATGCTGCTCTTTTTAGCACCCGCGCACGCATTTGTGCGAAAACGCGTTTTAAGCATGCACATGCATCTTTTGGTAGACGCGGATGAAGTTTTCTGCAAAACCACAAGATGTGCATGCAAATGGTGCTTTTGGCAGAACGCGCACGTGGATTTCTACCAAACGACGTGCTAAGCATGCCGATGCTGCTCTTTTTAGCACCCGCGCACGGATTTGTGCGAAAACGCGTTTTCAGCATGCACATGCATCTTTTGGTAGACGCGGATGAAGTTTTCTGCAAAACCACAAGGTGTGCATGCAAATGGTGCTTTTGGTAGAACGCGCACGTGGATTTCTACCAAACGACGTGCTAGGCATGCCGATGCTGCTCTTTTTAGCACCCGCGCACGCATTTGTGCGAAAACGCGTTTTAAGCATGCACATGCATCTTTTGGTAGACGCGGATGAAGTTTTCTGCAAAACCAGAAGATGTGCATGCAAATGGTGCTTTTGGCAGAACGCGCACGTGGATTTCTACCAAACGACGTGCTAAGCATGCCGATGCTGCTCTTTTTAGCACCCGCGCACGGATTTGTGCGAAAACGCGTTTTAAGCATGCACATGCATCTTTTGGTAGACGCGGATGAAGTTTTCTGCAAAACCACAAGATGTGCATGCAAATGGTGCTTTTGGCAGAACGCGCACGTGGATTTCTACCAAACGACGTGCTAAGCATGCCGATGCTGCTCTTTTTAGCACCCGCGCACGGATTTGTGCGAAAACGCGTTTTAAGCATGCACATGCATCTTTTGGTAGACGCGGATGAAGTTTTCTGCAAAACCACAAGATGTGCATGCAAATGGTGCTTTTTCCAGAACGCGCACGTGGATTTCTACCAAACGACGCGCTAAGCATGCCGATGCTGCTCTTTTTAGCACCCGCGCACGGATTTGTGCGAAAACGCGTTTTAAGTATGCACATGCATCTTTTGGTAGACGCGGATGAAGTTTTCTGCAAAACCACAAGATGTGCATGCAAATGGTGCTTTTTTCAGAACGCGCACGTGGATTTCTACCAAACGACGTGCTAAGCATGCCGATGCTGCTCTTTTTAGCACCCGCGCACGCATTTGTGCGAAAACGTGTTTTAAGCATGCACATGCATCTTTTGGTAGACGCGGATGAAGTTTTCTGCAAAACCACAAGATGTGCATGCAAATGGTGCTTTTGGCAGAACGCGCACGTGGATTTCTACCAAACGACGTGCTAAGCATGCCGATGCTGCTCTTTTTAGCACCCGCGCACGCATTTGTGCGAAAACGCGTTTTAAGCATGCACATGCATCTTTTGGTAGACGCGGATGAAGTTTTCTGCAAAACCACAAGATGTGCATGCAAATGGTGCTTTTGGCAGAACGCGCACGCGGATTTCTACCAAACGACGTGCTAAGCATGCCGATGCTGCTCTTTTTAGCACCCGCGCACGGATTTGTGCGAAAACGCGTTTTAAGCATGCACATGCATCTTTTGGTAGACGCGGATGAAGTTTTCTGCAAAACCACAAGATGTGCATGCAAATGGTGCTTTTGGCAGAACGCGCACGTGGATTTCTACCAAACGACGTGCTAAGCATGCCGATGCTGCTCTTTTTAGCACCCGCGCACGGATTTGTGCGAAAACGCGTTTTAAGCATGCACATGCATCTTTTGGTAGACGCGGATGAAGTTTTCTGCAAAACCACAAGATGTGCATGCAAATGGTGCTTTTGGCAGAACGCGCACGTGGATTTCTACCAAACGACGTGCTAAGCATGCCGATGCTGCTCTTTTTAGCACCCGCGCACGGATTTGTGCGAAAACGCGTTTTAAGCATGCACATGCATCTTTTGGAAGACGCGGATGAAGTTTTCTGCAAAACCACAAGATGTGCATGCAAATGGTGCTTTTTCCAGAACGCGCACGTGGATTTCTACCAAACGACGCGCTAAGCATGCCGATGCTGCTCTTTTTAGCACCCGCGCACGGATTTGTGCGAAAACGCGTTTTAAGCATGCACATGCATCTTTTGGTAGACGCGGATGAAGTTTTCTGCAAAACCACAAGATGTGCATGCAAATGGTGCTTTTGGCAGAACGCGCACGTGGATTTCTACCAAACGACGTGCTAAGCATGCCGATGCTTCTCTTTTTAGCACCCGCGCACGCATTTGTGCGAAAACGCGTTTTAAGCATGCACATGCATCTTTTGGTAGACGCGGATGAAGTTTTCTGCAAAACCACAAGATGTGCATGCAAATGGTGCTTTTGGCAGAACGCGCACGTGAATTTCTACCAAACGACGTGCTAAGCATGCCGATGCTGCTCTTTTTAGCACCCGCGCACGGATTTGTGCGAAAACGCGTTTTAAGCATGCACATGCATCTTTTGGTAGACGCGGATGAAGTTTTCTGCAAAACCACAAGATGTGCATGCAAATGGTGCTTTTGGCAGAACGCGCACGTGGATTTCTACCAAACGACGTGCTAAGCATGCCGATGATGCTCTTTTTAGCACCCGCGCACGGATTTGTGCGAAAACGCGTTTTAAGCATGCACATGCATCTTTTGGTAGACGCGGATGAAGTTTTCTGCAAAACCACAAGATGTGCATGCAAATGGTGCTTTTGGCAGAACGCGCACGTGGATTTCTACCAAACGACGTGCTAAGCATGCCGATGCTGCTCTTTTTAGCACCCGCGCACGGATTTGTGCGAAAACGCGTTTTAAGCATGCACATGCATCTTTTGGTAGACGCGGATGAAGTTTTCTGCAAAACCACAAGATGTGCATGCAAATGGTGCTTTTGGCAGAACGCGCACGTGGATTTCTACCAAACGACGTGCTAAGCATGCCGATGCTGCTCTTTTTAGCACCCGCGCACGGATTTGTGCGAAAACGCGTTTTAAGCATGCACATGCATCTTTTGGTAGACGCGGATGAAGTTTTCTGCAAAACCACAAGATGTGCATGCAAATGGTGCTTTTTCCAGAACGCGCACGTGGATTTCTACCAAACGACGCGCTAAGCATGCCGATGCTGCTCTTTTTAGCACCCGCGCACGGATTTGTGCGAAAACGCGTTTTAAGCATGCACATGCATCTTTTGGTAGACGCGGATGAAGTTTTCTGCAAAACCACAAGATGTGCATGCAAATGGTGCTTTTGGCAGAACGCGCACGTGGATTTCTACCAAACGACGTGCTAAGCATGCCGATGCTTCTCTTTTTAGCACCCGCGCACGCATTTGTGCGAAAACGCGTTTTAAGCATGCACATGCATCTTTTGGTAGACGCGGATGAAGTTTTCTGCAAAACCACAAGATGTGCATGCAAATGGTGCTTTTGGCAGAACGCGCACGTGGATTTCTACCAAACGACGTGCTAAGCATGCCGATGCTGCTCTTTTTAGCACCCGCGCACGGATTTGTGCGAAAACGCGTTTTAAGCATGCACATGCATCTTTTGGTAGACGCGGATGAAGTTTTCTGCAAAACCACAAGATGTGCATGCAAATGGTGCTTTTGGCAGAACGCGCACGTGGATTTCTACCAAACGACGTGCTAAGCATGCCGATGCTGCTCTTTTTAGCACCCGCGCACGGATTTGTGCGAAAACGCGTTTTAAGCATGCACATGCATCTTTTGGTAGACGCGGATGAAGTTTTCTGCAAAACCACAAGATGTGCATGCAAATGGTGCTTTTGGCAGAACGCGCACGTGGATTTCTACCAAACGACGTGCTAAGCATGCCGATGCTGCTCTTTTTAGCACCCGCGCACGGATTTGTGCGAAAACGCGTTTTAAGCATGCACATGCATCTTTTGGTAGACGCGGATGAAGTTTTCTGCAAAACCACAAGATGTGCATGCAAATGGTGCTTTTGGCAGAACGCGCACGTGGATTTCTACCAAACGACGTGCTAAGCATGCCGATGCTGCTCTTTTTAGCACCCGCGCACGGATTTGTGCGAAAACGCGTTTTAAGCATGCACATGCATTTTTTGGTAGACGCGGATGAAGTTTTCTGCAAAACCACAAGATGTGCATGCAAATGGTGCTTTTGGCAGAACGCGCACGTGGATTTCTACCAAACGACGTGCTAAGCATGCCGATGCTGCTCTTTTTAGCACCCGCGCACGGATTTGTGCGAAAACGCGTTTTAAGCATGCACATGCATCTTTTGGTAGACGCGGATGAAGTTTTCTGCAAAACCACAAGATGTGCATGCAAATGGTGCTTTTGGCAGAACGCGCACGTGGATTTCTACCAAACGACGTGCTAAGCATGCCGATGCTGCTCTTTTTAGCACCCGCGCACGCATTTGTGCGAAAACGCGTTTTAAGCATGCACATGCATCTTTTGGTAGACGCGGATGAAGTTTTCTGCAAAACCACAAGATGTGCATGCAAATGGTGCTTTTGGCAGAACGCGCACGTGGATTTCTACCAAACGACGTGCTAAGCATGCCGATGCTGCTTTTTTTAGCACCCGCGCACGGATTTGTGCGAAAACGCGTTTTAAGCATGCACATGCATCTTTTGGTAGACGCGGATGAAGTTTTCTGCAAAACCACAAGATGTGCATGCAAATGGTGCTTTTGGCAGAACGCGCACGTGGATTTCTACCAAACGACGTGCTAAGCATGCCGATGCTGCTCTTTTTAGCACCCGCGCACGCATTTGTGCGAAAACGCGTTTTAAGCATGCACATGCATCTTTTGGTAGACGCGGATGAAGTTTTCTGCAAAACCACAAGATGTGCATGCAAATGGTGCTTTTGGCAGAACGCGCACGTGGATTTCTACCAAACGACGTGCTAAGCATGCCGATGCTGCTTTTTTTAGCACCCGCGCACGGATTTGTGCGAAAACGCGTTTTAAGCATGCACATGCATCTTTTGGTAGACGCGGATGAAGTTTTCTGCAAAACCACAAGATGTGCATGCAAATGGTGCTTTTGGCAGAACGCGCACGTGGATTTCTACCAAATGACGTGCTAAGCATGCCGATGCTGCTCTTTTTAGCACCCGCGCACGGATTTGTGCGAAAACGCGTTTTAAGCATGCACATGCATCTTTTGGTAGACGCGGATGAAGTTTTCTGCAAAACCACAAGATGTGCATGCAAATGGTGCTTTTGGCAGAACGCGCACGTGGATTTCTACCAAACGACGCGCTAAGCATGCCGATGCTGCTCTTTTTAGCACCCGCGCACGCATTTGTGCGAAAACGCGTTTTAAGCATGCACATGCATCTTTTGGTAGACGCGGATGAAGTTTTCTGCAAAACCACAAGATGTGCATGCAAATGGTACTTTTGGCAGAACGCGCACGCGGATTTCTACCAAACGACGTGCTAAGCATGCCGATGCTGCTCTTTTTAGCACCCGCGCACGGATTTGTGCGAAAACGCGTTTTAAGCATGCACATGCATCTTTTGGTAGACGCGGATGAAGTTTTCTGCAAAACCACAAGATGTGCATGCAAATGGTGCTTTTGGCAGAACGCGCACGTGGATTTCTACCAAACGACGTGCTAAGCATGCCGATGCTGCTCTTTTTAGCACCCGCGCACGGATTTGTGCGAAAACGCGTTTTAAGCATGCACATGCATCTTTTGGTAGACGCGGATGAAGTTTTCTGCAAAACCACAAGATGTGCATGCAAATGGTGCTTTTGGCAGAACGCGCACGTGGATTTCTACCAAACGACGTGCTAAGCATGCCGATGCTGCTCTTTTTAGCACCCGCGCACGGATTTGTGCGAAAACGCGTTTTAAGCATGCACATGCATCTTTTGGTAGACGCGGATGAAGTTTTCTGCAAAACCACAAGATGTGCATGCAAATGGTGCTTTTGGCAGAACGCGCACGTGGATTTCTACCAAACGACGTGCTAAGCATGCCGATGCTGCTCTTTTTAGCACCCGCGCACGGATTTGGGCGAAAATGCGTTTTAAGCATGCACATGCATCTTTTGGTAGAAGCGGATGAAGTTTTCTGCAAAACCAGAAGATGTGCATGCAAATGGTGCTTTTGGCAGAACGCGCACGTGGATTTCTACCAAACGACGTGCTAAGCATGCCGATGCTGCTCTTTTTAGCACCCGCGCACGGATTTGTGCGAAAACGCGTTTTAAGCATGCACATGCATCTTTTGGTAGACGCGGATGAAGTTTTCTGCAAAACCACAAGATGTGCATGCAAATGGTGCTTTTGGCAGAACGCGCACGTGGATTTCTACCAAACGACGTGCTAAGCATGCCGATGCTGCTCTTTTTAGCACCCGCGCACGCATTTGTGCGAAAACGCGTTTTAAGCATGCACATGCATCTTTTGGTAGACGCGGATGAAGTTTTCTGCAAAACCACAAGATGTGCATGCAAATGGTGCTTTTGGCAGAACGCGCACGTGGATTTCTACCAAACGACGTGCTAAGCATGCCGATGCTGCTCTTTTTAGCACCCGCGCACGGATTTGTGCGAAAACGCGTTTAAGCATGCACATGCATCTTTTGGTAGACGCGGATGAAGTTTTCTGCAAAACCACAAGATGTGCATGCAAATGGTGCTTTTGGCAGAACGCGCACGTGGATTTCTACCAAACGACGTGCTAAGCATGCCGATGCTGCTCTTTTTAGCACCCGCGCACGGATTTGTGCGAAAACGCGTTTTAAGCATGCACATGCATCTTTTGGTAGACGCGGATGAAGTTTTCTGCAAAACCACAAGATGTGCATGCAAATGGTGCTTTTGGCAGAACGCGCACGTGGATTTCTACCAAACGACGTGCTAAGCATGCCGATGCTGCTCTTTTTAGCACCCGCGCACGCATTTGTGCGAAAACGCGTTTTAAGCATGCACATGCATCTTTTGGTAGACGCGGATGAAGTTTTCTGCAAAACCACAATATGTGCATGCAAATGGTGCTTTTGGCAGAACGCGCACGTGGATTTCTACCAAACGACGTGCTAAGCATGCCGATGCTGCTCTTTTTAGCACCCGCGCACGGATTTGTGCGAAAACGCGTTTTAAGCATGCACATGCATCTTTTGGTAGACGCGGATGAAGTTTTCTGCAAAACCACAAGGTGTGCATGCAAATGGTGCTTTTGGCAGAACGCGCACGTGGATTTCTACCAAACGACGTGCTAAGCATGCCGATGCTGCTCTTTTTAGCACCCGCGCACGCATTTGTGCGAAAACGCGTTTTAAGCATGCACATGCATCTTTTGGTAGACGCGGATGAAGTTTTCTGCAAAACCACAAGATGTGCATGCAAATGGTGCTTTTGGCAGAACGCGCACGTGGATTTCTACCAAACGACGTGCTAAGCATGCCGATGCTGCTCTTTTTAGCACCCGCGCACGCATTTGTGCGAAAACGCGTTTTAAGCATGCACATGCATCTTTTGGTAGACGCGGATGAAGTTTTCTGCAAAACCACAAGATGTGCATGCAAATGGTGCTTTTGGCAGAACGCGCACGTGGATTTCTACCAAACGACGTGCTAAGCATGCCGATGCTGCTTTTTTTAGCACCCGCGCACGGATTTGTGCGAAAACGCGTTTTAAGCATGCACATGCATCTTTTGGTAGACGCGGATGAAGTTTTCTGCAAAACCACAAGATGTGCATGCAAATGGTGCTTTTGGCAGAACGCGCACGTGGATTTCTACCAAATGACGTGCTAAGCATGCCGATGCTGCTCTTTTTAGCACCCGCGCACGGATTTGTGCGAAAACGCGTTTTAAGCATGCACATGCATCTTTTGGTAGACGCGGATGAAGTTTTCTGCAAAACCACAAGATGTGCATGCAAATGGTGCTTTTGGCAGAACGCGCACGTGGATTTCTACCAAACGACGCGCTAAGCATGCCGATGCTGCTCTTTTTAGCACCCGCGCACGCATTTGTGCGAAAACGCGTTTTAAGCATGCACATGCATCTTTTGGTAGACGCGGATGAAGTTTTCTGCAAAACCACAAGATGTGCATGCAAATGGTACTTTTGGCAGAACGCGCACGCGGATTTCTACCAAACGACGTGCTAAGCATGCCGATGCTGCTCTTTTTAGCACCCGCGCACGGATTTGTGCGAAAACGCGTTTTAAGCATGCACATGCATCTTTTGGTAGACGCGGATGAAGTTTTCTGCAAAACCACAAGATGTGCATGCAAATGGTGCTTTTGGCAGAACGCGCACGTGGATTTCTACCAAACGACGTGCTAAGCATGCCGATGCTGCTCTTTTTAGCACCCGCGCACGGATTTGTGCGAAAACGCGTTTTAAGCATGCACATGCATCTTTTGGTAGACGCGGATGAAGTTTTCTGCAAAACCACAAGATGTGCATGCAAATGGTGCTTTTGGCAGAACGCGCACGTGGATTTCTACCAAACGACGTGCTAAGCATGCCGATGCTGCTCTTTTTAGCACCCGCGCACGGATTTGTGCGAAAACGCGTTTTAAGCATGCACATGCATCTTTTGGTAGACGCGGATGAAGTTTTCTGCAAAACCACAAGATGTGCATGCAAATGGTGCTTTTGGCAGAACGCGCACGTGGATTTCTACCAAACGACGTGCTAAGCATGCCGATGCTGCTCTTTTTAGCACCCGCGCACGGATTTGGGCGAAAATGCGTTTTAAGCATGCACATGCATCTTTTGGTAGACGCGGATGAAGTTTTCTGCAAAACCAGAAGATGTGCATGCAAATGGTGCTTTTGGCAGAACGCGCACGTGGATTTCTACCAAACGACGTGCTAAGCATGCCGATGCTGCTCTTTTTAGCACCCGCGCACGGATTTGTGCGAAAACGCGTTTTAAGCATGCACATGCATCTTTTGGTAGACGCGGATGAAGTTTTCTGCAAAACCACAAGATGTGCATGCAAATGGTGCTTTTGGCAGAACGCGCACGTGGATTTCTACCAAACGACGTGCTAAGCATGCCGATGCTGCTCTTTTTAGCACCCGCGCACGCATTTGTGCGAAAACGCGTTTTAAGCATGCACATGCATCTTTTGGTAGACGCGGATGAAGTTTTCTGCAAAACCACAAGATGTGCATGCAAATGGTGCTTTTGGCAGAACGCGCACGTGGATTTCTACCAAACGACGTGCTAAGCATGCCGATGCTGCTCTTTTTAGCACCCGCGCACGGATTTGTGCGAAAACGCGTTTAAGCATGCACATGCATCTTTTGGTAGACGCGGATGAAGTTTTCTGCAAAACCACAAGATGTGCATGCAAATGGTGCTTTTGGCAGAACGCGCACGTGGATTTCTACCAAACGACGTGCTAAGCATGCCGATGCTGCTCTTTTTAGCACCCGCGCACGGATTTGTGCGAAAACGCGTTTTAAGCATGCACATGCATCTTTTGGTAGACGCGGATGAAGTTTTCTGCAAAACCACAAGATGTGCATGCAAATGGTGCTTTTGGCAGAACGCGCACGTGGATTTCTACCAAACGACGTGCTAAGCATGCCGATGCTGCTCTTTTTAGCACCCGCGCACGCATTTGTGCGAAAACGCGTTTTAAGCATGCACATGCATCTTTTGGTAGACGCGGATGAAGTTTTCTGCAAAACCACAATATGTGCATGCAAATGGTGCTTTTGGCAGAACGCGCACGTGGATTTCTACCAAACGACGTGCTAAGCATGCCGATGCTGCTCTTTTTAGCACCCGCGCACGGATTTGTGCGAAAACGCGTTTTAAGCATGCACATGCATCTTTTGGTAGACGCGGATGAAGTTTTCTGCAAAACCACAAGGTGTGCATGCAAATGGTGCTTTTGGCAGAACGCGCACGTGGATTTCTACCAAACGACGTGCTAAGCATGCCGATGCTGCTCTTTTTAGCACCCGCGCACGCATTTGTGCGAAAACGCGTTTTAAGCATGCACATGCATCTTTTGGTAGACGCGGATGAAGTTTTCTGCAAAACCACAAGATGTGCATGCAAATGGTGCTTTTGGCAGAACGCGCACGTGGATTTCTACCAAACGACGTGCTAAGCATGCCGATGCTGCTCTTTTTAGCACCCGCGCACGCATTTGTGCGAAAACGCGTTTTAAGCATGCACATGCATCTTTTGGTAGACGCGGATGAAGTTTTCTGCAAAACCACAAGATGTGCATGCAAATGGTGCTTTTGGCAGAACGCGCACGTGGATTTCTACCAAACGACGTGCTAAGCATGCCGATGCTGCTCTTTTTAGCACCCGCGCACGGATTTGTGCGAAAACGCGTTTTAAGCATGCACATGCATCTTTTGGTAGACGCGGATGAAGTTTTCTGCAAAACCACAAGGTGTGCATGCAAATGGTGCTTTTGGCAGAACGCGCACGTGGATTTCTACCAAACGACGTGCTAAGCATGCCGATGCTGCTCTTTTTAGCACCCGCGCACGCATTTGTGCGAAAACGCGTTTTAAGCATGCACATGCATCTTTTGGTAGACGCGGATGAAGTTTTCTGCAAAACCAGAAGATGTGCATGCAAATGGTGCTTTTGGCAGAACGCGCACGTGGATTTCTACCAAACGACGTGCTAAGCATGCCGATGCTGCTCTTTTTAGCACCCGCGCACGGATTTGTGCGAAAACGCGTTTTAAGCATGCACATGCATCTTTTGGTAGACGCGGATGAAGTTTTCTGCAAAACCACAAGATGTGCATGCAAATGGTGCTTTTTCCAGAACGCGCACGTGGATTTCTACCAAACGACGTGCTAAGCATGCCGATGCTGCTCTTTTTAGCACCCGCGCACGGATTTGGGCGAAAACGCGTTTTAAGCATGCACATGCATCTTTTCGTAGACGCGGATGAAGTTTTCTGCAAAACCACAAGATGTGCATGCAAATGGTGCTTTTGGCAGAACGCGCACGTGGATTTCTACCAAACGACGTGCTAAGCATGCCGATGCTGCTCTTTTTAGCACCCGCGCACGGATTTGTGCGAAAACGCGTTTTCAGCATGCACATGCATCTTTTGGTAGACGCGGATGAAGTTTTCTGCAAAACCAGAAGATGTGCATGCAAATGGTGCTTTTGGCAGAACGCGCACGTGGATTTCTACCAAACGACGTGCTAAGCATGCCGATGCTGCTCTTTTTAGCACCCGCGCACGGATTTGTGCGAAAACGCGTTTTAAGCATGCACATGCATCTTTTGGTAGACGCGGATGAAGTTTTCTGCAAAACCACAAGATGTGCATGCAAATGGTGCTTTTGGCAGAACGCGCACGTGGATTTCTACCAAACGACGGGCTAAGCATGCCGATGCTGCTCTTTTTAGCACCCGCGCACGGATTTGTGCGAAAACGCGTTTTAAGCATGCACATGCATCTTTTGGTAGACGCGGATGAAGTTTTCTGCAAAACCACAAGATGTGCATGCAAATGGTGCTTTTGGCAGAACGCGCACGTGGATTTCTACCAAACGACGTGCTAAGCATGCCGATGCTGCTCTTTTTAGCACCCGCGCACGCATTTGTGCGAAAACGCGTTTTAAGCATGCACATGCATCCTTTGGTAGACGCGGATGAAGTTTTCTGCAAAACCACAAGATGTGCATGCAAATGGTGCTTTTTGCAGAACGCGCACGTGGATTTCTACCAAACGCCGTGCTAAGCATACCGATGCTACTCTTTTTAGCACCCGCGCACGCATTTGTGCGAAAACGCGTTTTAAGCATGCACATGCATCTTTTGGTAGACGCGGATGAAGTTTTCTGCAAAACCACAAGATGTGCATGCAAATGGTGCTTTTTGCAGAACGCGCACGTGGATTTCTACCAAACGACGTGCTAAGCATGCCGATGCTGCTCTTTTTAGCACCCGCGCACGGATTTGTGCGAAAACGCGTTTTAAGCATGCACATGCATCTTTTGGTAGACGCGGATGAAGTTTTCTGCAAAACCACAAGATGTGCATGCAAATGGTGCTTTTGGCAGAACGCGCACGTGGATTTCTACCAAACGACGTGCTAAGCATGCCGATGCTGCTCTTTTTAGCACCCGCGCACGGATTTGGGCGAAAACGCGTTTTAAGCATGCACATGCATCTTTTGGTAGACGCGGATGAAGTTTTCTGCAAAACCACAAGATGTGCATGCAAATGGTGCTTTTGGCAGAACGCGCACGTGGATTTCTACCAAACGACGTGCTAAGCATGCCGATGCTGCTCTTTTTAGCACCCGCGCACGGATTTGTGCGAAAACGCGTTTTAAGCATGCACATGCATCTTTTGGTAGATGCGGATGAAGTTTTCTGCAAAACCACAAGATGTGCATGCAAATGGTGCTTTTGGCAGAACGCGCACGTGGATTTCTACCAAACGACGTGCTAAGCATGCCGATGCTGCTCTTTTTAGCACCCGCGCATGGATTTGGGCGAAAACGCGTTTTAAGCATGCACATGCATCTTTTCGTAGACGCGGATGAAGTTTTCTGCAAAACCACAAGATGTGCATGCAAACGGTGCTTTTGGCAGAACGCGCACGTGGATTTCTACCAAACGACGTGCTAAGCATGCCGATGCTGCTCTTTCTAGCACCCGCGCACGGATTTGTGCGAAAACGCGTTTTCAGCATGCACATGCATCTTTTGGTAGACGCGGATGAAGTTTTCTGCAAAACCAGAAGATGTGCATGCAAATGGTGCTTTTGGCAGAACGCGCACGTGGATTTCTACCAAACGACGTGCTAAACATGCCGATGCTGCTCTTTTTAGCACCCGCGCACGCATTTGTGCGAAAACGCGTTTTAAGCATGCACATGCATCCTTTGGTAGACGCGGATGAAGTTTTCTGCAAAACCACAAGATGTGCATGCAAATGGTGCTTTTTGCAGAACGCGCACGTGGATTTCTACCAAACTACGTGCTAAGCATACCGATGCTACTCTTTTTAGCACCCGCGCACGCATTTGTGCGAAAACGCGTTTTAAGCATGCACATGCATCTTTTGGTAGACGCGGATGAAGTTTTCTGCAAAACCACAAGATGTGCATGCAAATGGTGCTTTTGGCAGAACGCGCACGTGGATTTCTACCAAACGACGTGCTAAGCATGCCGATGCTGCTCTTTTTAGCACCCGCGCACGCATTTGAGCGAAAACGCGTTTTAAGCATGCACATGCATCTTTTGGTAGACGCGGATGAAGTTTTCTGCAAAACCACAAGATGTGCATGCAAATGGTGCTTTTGGCAGAACGCGCACGTGGATTTCTACCAAACGACGTGCTAAGCATGCCGATGCTGCTCTTTTTAGCACCCGCGCACGCATTTGTGCGAAAACGCGTTTTAAGCATGCACATGCATCTTTTGGTAGACGCGGATGAAGTTTTCTGCAAAACCACAAGATGTGCATGCAAATGGTGCTTTTGGCAGAACGCGCACGTGGATTTCTACCAAACGACGTGCTAAGCATGCCGATGCTGCTCTTTTTAGCACCCGCGCACAGATTTGTGCGAAAACGCGTTTTAAGCATGCATATGCATCTTTTGGTAGACGCGGATGAAGTTTTCTGCAAAACCACAAGATGTGCATGCAAATGGTGCTTTTGGCAGAACGCGCACGTGGATTTCTACCAAACGACGTGCTAAGCATGCCGATGCTGCTCTTTTTAGCACCTGCGCACGCATTTGTGCGAAAACGCGTTTTAAGCATGCACATGCATCTTTTGGTAGACGCGGATGAAGTTTTCTGCAAAACCACAAGATGTGCATGCAAATGGTGCTTTTGGCAGAACGCGCACGTGGATTTCTACCAAACGACGTGCTAAGCATGCCGATGCTGCTCTTTTTAGCACCCGCGCACGCATTTGTGCGAAAACGCGTTTTAAGCATGCACATGCATCTTTTGGTAGACGCGGATGAAGTTTTCTGCAAAACCACAAGATGTGCATGCAAATGGTGCTTTTTGCAGAACGCGCACGTTAATTTCTACCAAACGACGTGCTAAGCATGCCGATGCTGCTCTTTTTAGCACCCGCGCACGGATTTGTGCGAAAACGCGTTTTAAGCATGCACATGCATCTTTTGGTAGACGCGGATGAAGTTTTCTGCAAAACCACAAGATGTGCATGCAAATGGTGCTTTTGGCAGAACGCGCACGTGGATTTCTACCAAACGACGTGCTAAGCATGCCGATGCTGCTCTTTTTAGCACCCGCGCACGCATTTGTGCGAAAACGCGTTTTAAGCATGCACATGCATCTTTTGGTAGACGCGGATGAAGTTTTCTGCAAAACCACAAGATGTGCATGCAAATGGTGCTTTTGGCAGAACGCGCACGTGGATTTGTACCAAACGACGTGCTAAGCATGCCGATGCTGCTCTTTTTAGCACCCGCGCACGCATTTGTGCGAAAACGCGTTTTAAGCATGCACATGCATCTTTTGGTAGACGCGGATGAAGTTTTCTGCGAAACCACAAGATGTGCATGCAAATGGTGCTTTTGGCAGAACGCGCACGTGGATTTCTACCAAACGACGTGCTAAGCATGCCGATGCTGCTCTTTTTAGCACCCGCGCACGGATTTGTGCGAAAACGCGTTTTAAGCATGCACATGCATCTTTTGGTAGACGCGGATGAAGTTTTCTGCAAAACCACAAGATGTGCATGCAAATGGTGCTTTTGGCAGAACGCGCACGTGGATTTCTACCAAACGACGTGCTAAGCATGCCGATGCTGCTCTTTTTAGCACCTGCGCACGCATTTGTGCGAAAACGCGTTTTAAGCATGCACATGCATCTTTTGGTAGACGCGGATGAAGTTTTCTGCAAAACCACAAGATGTGCATGCAAATGGTGCTTTTGGCAGAACGCGCACGTGGATTTCTACCAAACGACGTGCTAAGCATGCCGATGCTGCTCTTTTTAGCACCCGCGCACGCAATTGTGCGAAAAGGCGTTTTAAGCATGCACATGCGTCTTTTGGTAGACGCGGATAAAGTTTTCTGCAAAACCACAAGATGTGCATGCAAATGGTGCTTTTGGCAGAACGCGCACGTGGATTTCTACCAAACGACGTGCTAAGCATGCCGATGCTGCTCTTTTTAGCACCCGCGCACGCATTTGTGCGAAAACGCGTTTTACGCATGCACATGCATCTTTTTGTAGACGCGGATGAAGTTTTCTGCAAAACCACAAGATGTGCATGCAAATGGTGCTTTTGGCAGAACGCGCACGTGGATTTCTGCCAAACGACGTGCTAAGCATGCCGATGCTGCTCTTTTTAGCACCCGCGCACGCATTTGTGCGAAAACGCGTTTTAAGCATGCACATGCATCTTTTGGTAGACGCGGATGAAGTTTTCTGCAAAACCACAAGATGTGCATGCAAATGGTGCTTTTTGCAGAACGCGCACGTGGATTTCTACCAAACGACGTGCTAAGCATGCCGATGCTGCTCTTTTTAGCACCCGCGCACGGATTTGTGCGAAAACGCGTTTTAAGCATGCACATGCATCTTTTGGTAGACGCGGATGAAGTTTTCTGCAAAACCACAAGATGTGCATGCAAATGGTGCTTTTGGCAGAACGCGCACGTGGATTTCTACCAAACGACGTGCTAAGCATGCCGATGCTGCTCTTTTTAGCACCCGCGCACGCATTTGTGCGAAAACGCGTTTTACGCATGCACATGCATCTTTTGGTAGACGCGGATGAAGTTTTCTGCAAAACCACAAGATGTGCATGCAAATGGTGCTTTTGGCAGAACGCGCACGTGGATTTCTACCAAACGACGTGCTAAGCATGCCGATGCTGCTCTTTTTAGCACCCGCGCACGCATTTGTGCGAAAACGCGTTTTAAGCATGCACATGCATCTTTTGGTAGACGCGGATGAAGTTTTCTGCAAAACCACAAGATGTGCATGCAAATGGTGCTTTTTGCAGAACGCGCACGTGGATTTCTACCAAACGACGTGCTAAGCATGCCGATGCTGCTCTTTTTAGCACCCGCGCACGGATTTGTGCGAAAACGCGTTTTAAGCATGCACATGCATCTTTTGGTAGACGCGGATGAAGTTTTCTGCAAAACCACAAGATGTGCATGCAAATGGTGCTTTTGGCAGAACGCGCACGTGGATTTCTACCAAACGACGTGCTAAGCATGCCGATGCTGCTCTTTTTAGCACCCGCGCACGCATTTGTGCGAAAACGCGTTTCAAGCATGCACATGCATCTTTTGGTAGACGCGGATGAAGTTTTCTGCAAAAGCACAAGATGTGCATGCAAATGGTGCTTTTGGCAGAACGCGCACATGGATTTCTACCAAACGACGCGCTAAGCATGCCGATGCTGCTCTTTTTAGCACCCGCGCACGCATTTGTGCGAAAACGCGTTTTAAGCATGCACAAGCATCTTTTGGTAGACGCGGATGAAGTTTTCTGCAAAACCACAAGATGTGCATGCAAATGGTGCTTTTGGCAGAACGCGCACGTGGATTTCTACCAAACGACGTGCTAAGCATGCCGATGCTGCTCTTTTTAGCACCCGCGCACGCATTTGTGCGAAAACGCGTTTTAAGCATGCACATGCATCTTTTGGTAGACGCGGATAAAGTTTTCTGCAAAACCACAAGATGTGCATGCAAATGGTGCTTTTGGCAGAACGCGCACGTGGATTTCTACCAAACGACGTGCTAAGCATGCCGATGCTGCTCTTTTTAGCACCCGCGCACGCATTTGTGCGAAAACGCGTTTTAAGCATGCACATGCATCTTTTGGTAGACGCGGATGAAGTTTTCTGCAAAACCACAAGATGTGCATGCAAATGGTGCTTTTGGCAGAACGCGCACGTGGATTTCTACCAAACGACGTGCTAAGCATGCCGATGCTGCTCTTTTTAGCACCCGCGCACGCATTTGTGCGAAAACGCGTTTTAAGCATGCACATGCATCTTTTGGTAGACGCGGATGAAGTTTTCTGCAAAACCACAAGATGAGCATGCAAATGGTGCTTTTGGCAGAACGCGCACGTGGATTTCTACCAAACGACGTGCTAAGCATGCCGATGCTGCTTTTTTAGCACCCGCGCACGGATTTGTGCGAAAACGCGTTTTAAGCATGCACATGCATCTTTTGGTAGACGCGGATGAAGTTTTCTGCAAAACCACAAGATGTGCATGCAAATGGTGCTTTTGGCAGAACGCGCACGTGGATTTCTACCAAACGACGTGCTAAGCATGCCGATGCTGCTCTTTTTAGCACCCGCGCACGCATTTGTGCGAAAACGCGTTTTAAGCATGCACATGCATCTTTTGGTAGACGCGGATGAAGTTTTCTGCAAAACCAGAAGATGTGCATGCAAATGGTGCTTTTGGCAGAACGCGCACGTGGATTTCTACCAAACGACGTGCTAAACATGCCGATGCTGCTCTTTTTAGCACCCGCGCACGCATTTGTGCGAAAACGCGTTTTAAGCATGCACATGCATCCTTTGGTAGACGCGGATGAAGTTTTCTGCAAAACCACAAGATGTGCATGCAAATGGTGCTTTTTGCAGAACGCGCACGTGGATTTCTACCAAACTACGTGCTAAGCATACCGATGCTACTCTTTTTAGCACCCGCGCACGCATTTGTGCGAAAACGCGTTTTAAGCATGCACATGCATCTTTTGGTAGACGCGGATGAAGTTTTCTGCAAAACCACAAGATGTGCATGCAAATGGTGCTTTTGGCAGAACGCGCACGTGGATTTCTACCAAACGACGTGCTAAGCATGCCGATGCTGCTCTTTTTAGCACCCGCGCACGCATTTGAGCGAAAACGCGTTTTAAGCATGCACATGCATCTTTTGGTAGACGCGGATGAAGTTTTCTGCAAAACCACAAGATGTGCATGCAAATGGTGCTTTTGGCAGAACGCGCACGTGGATTTCTACCAAACGACGTGCTAAGCATGCCGATGCTGCTCTTTTTAGCACCCGCGCACGCATTTGTGCGAAAACGCGTTTTAAGCATGCACATGCATCTTTTGGTAGACGCGGATGAAGTTTTCTGCAAAACCACAAGATGTGCATGCAAATGGTGCTTTTGGCAGAACGCGCACGTGGATTTCTACCAAACGACGTGCTAAGCATGCCGATGCTGCTCTTTTTAGCACCCGCGCATGGATTTGTGCGAAAACGCGTTTTAAGCATGCATATGCATCTTTTGGTAGACGCGGATGAAGTTTTCTGCAAAACCACAAGATGTGCATGCAAATGGTGCTTTTGGCAGAACGCGCACGTGGATTTCTACCAAACGACGTGCTAAGCATGCCGATGCTGCTCTTTTTAGCACCCGCGCACGCATTTGTGCGAAAACGCGTTTTAAGCATGCACATGCATCTTTTGGTAGACGCGGATGAAGTTTTCTGCAAAACCACAAGATGTGCATGCAAATGGTGCTTTTGGCAGAACGCGCACGTGGATTTCTACCAAACGACGTGCTAAGCATGCCGATGCTGCTCTTTTTAGCACCCGCGCACGCATTTGTGCGAAAACGCGTTTTAAGCATGCACATGCATCTTTTGGTAGACGCGGATGAAGTTTTCTGCAAAACCACAAGATGTGCATGCAAATGGTGCTTTTTGCAGAACGCGCACGTTAATTTCTACCAAACGACGTGCTAAGCATGCCGATGCTGCTCTTTTTAGCACCCGCGCACGGATTTGTGCGAAAACGCGTTTTAAGCATGCACATGCATCTTTTGGTAGACGCGGATGAAGTTTTCTGCAAAACCACAAGATGTGCATGCAAATGGTGCTTTTGGCAGAACGCGCACGTGGATTTCTACCAAACGACGTGCTAAGCATGCCGATGCTGCTCTTTTTAGCACCCGCGCACGCATTTGTGCGAAAACGCGTTTTAAGCATGCACATGCATCTTTTGGTAGACGCGGATGAAGTTTTCTGCAAAACCACAAGATGTGCATGCAAATGGTGCTTTTGGCAGAACGCGCACGTGGATTTGTACCAAACGACGTGCTAAGCATGCCGATGCTGCTCTTTTTAGCACCCGCGCACGCATTTGTGCGAAAACGCGTTTTAAGCATGCACATGCATCTTTTGGTAGACGCGGATGAAGTTTTCTGCGAAACCACAAGATGTGCATGCAAATGGTGCTTTTGGCAGAACGCGCACGTGGATTTCTACCAAACGACGTGCTAAGCATGCCGATGCTGCTCTTTTTAGCACCCGCGCACGGATTTGTGCGAAAACGCGTTTTAAGCATGCACATGCATCTTTTGGTAGACGCGGATGAAGTTTTCTGCAAAACCACAAGATGTGCATGCAAATGGTGCTTTTGGCAGAACGCGCACGTGGATTTCTACCAAACGACGTGCTAAGCATGCCGATGCTGCTCTTTTTAGCACCTGCGCACGCATTTGTGCGAAAACGCGTTTTAAGCATGCACATGCATCTTTTGGTAGACGCGGATGAAGTTTTCTGCAAAACCACAAGATGTGCATGCAAATGGTGCTTTTGGCAGAACGCGCACGTGGATTTCTACCAAACGACGTGCTAAGCATGCCGATGCTGCTCTTATTAGCACCCGCGCACGCAATTGTGCAAAAAGGCGTTTTAAGCATGCACATGCGTCTTTTGGTAGACGCGGATAAAGTTTTCTGCAAAACCACAAGATGTGCATGCAAATGGTGCTTTTGGCAGAACGCGCACGTGGATTTCTACCAAACGACGTGCTAAGCATGCCGATGCTGCTCTTTTTAGCACCCGCGCACGCATTTGTGCGAAAACGCGTTTTACGCATGCACATGCATCTTTTGGTAGACGCGGATGAAGTTTTCTGCAAAACCACAAGATGTGCATGCAAATGGTGCTTTTGGCAGAACGCGCACGTGGATTTCTACCAAACGACGTGCTAAGCATGCCGATGCTGCTCTTTTTAGCACCCGCGCACGCATTTGTGCGAAAACGCGTTTTAAGCATGCACATGCATCTTTTGGTAGACGCGGATGAAGTTTTCTGCAAAACCACAAGATGTGCATGCAAATGGTGCTTTTTGCAGAACGCGCACGTGGATTTCTACCAAACGACGTGCTAAGCATGCCGATGCTGCTCTTTTTAGCACCCGCGCACGGATTTGTGCGAAAACGCGTTTTAAGCATGCACATGCATCTTTTGGTAGACGCGGATGAAGTTTTCTGCAAAACCACAAGATGTGCATGCAAATGGTGCTTTTGGCAGAACGCGCACGTGGATTTCTACCAAACGACGTGCTAAGCATGCCGATGCTGCTCTTTTTAGCACCCGCGCACGCATTTGTGCGAAAACGCGTTTTACGCATGCACATGCATCTTTTGGTAGACGCGGATGAAGTTTTCTGCAAAACCACAAGATGTGCATGCAAATGGTGCTTTTGGCAGAACGCGCACGTGGATTTCTACCAAACGACGTGCTAAGCATGCCGATGCTGCTCTTTTTAGCACCCGCGCACGCATTTGTGCGAAAACGCGTTTTAAGCATGCACATGCATCTTTTGGTAGACGCGGATGAAGTTTTCTGCAAAACCACAAGATGTGCATGCAAATGGTGCTTTTTGCAGAACGCGCACGTGGATTTCTACCAAACGACGTGCTAAGCATGCCGATGCTGCTCTTTTTAGCACCCGCGCACGGATTTGTGCGAAAACGCGTTTTAAGCATGCACATGCATCTTTTGGTAGACGCGGATGAAGTTTTCTGCAAAACCACAAGATGTGCATGCAAATGGTGCTTTTGGCAGAACGCGCACGTGGATTTCTACCAAACGACGTGCTAAGCATGCCGATGCTGCTCTTTTTAGCACCCGCGCACGCATTTGTGCGAAAACGCGTTTCAAGCATGCACATGCATCTTTTGGTAGACGCGGATGAAGTTTTCTGCAAAACCACAAGATGTGCATGCAAATGGTGCTTTTGGCAGAACGCGCACATGGATTTCTACCAAACGACGTGCTAAGCATGCCGATGCTGCTCTTTTTAGCACCCGCGCACGCATTTGTGCGAAAACGCGTTTTAAGCATGCACAAGCATCTTTTGGTAGACGCGGATGAAGTTTTCTGCAAAACCACAAGATGTGCATGCAAATGGTGCTTTTGGCAGAACGCGCACGTGGATTTCTACCAAACGACGTGCTAAGCATGCCGATGCTGCTCTTTTTAGCACCCGCGCACGCATTTGTGCGAAAACGCGTTTTAAGCATGCACATGCATCTTTTGGTAGACGCGGATAAAGTTTTCTGCAAAACCACAAGATGTGCATGCAAATGGTGCTTTTGGCAGAACGCGCACGTGGATTTCTACCAAACGACGTGCTAAGCATGCCGATGCTGCTCTTTTTAGCACCCGCGCACGCATTTGTGCGAAAACGCGTTTTAAGCATGCACATGCATCTTTTGGTAGACGCGGATGAAGTTTTCTGCAAAACCACAAGATGTGCATGCAAATGGTGCTTTTGGCAGAACGCGCACGTGGATTTCTACCAAACGACGTGCTAAGCATGCCGATGCTGCTCTTTTTAGCACCCGCGCACGCATTTGTGCGAAAACGCGTTTTAAGCATGCACATGCATCTTTTGGTAGACGCGGATGAAGTTTTCTGCAAAACCACAAGATGAGCATGCAAATGGTGCTTTTGGCAGAACGCGCACGTGGATTTCTACCAAACGACGTGCTAAGCATGCCGATGCTGCTTTTTTAGCACCCGCGCACGGATTTGTGCGAAAACGCGTTTTAAGCATGCACATGCATCTTTTGGTAGACGCGGATGAAGTTTTCTGCAAAACCACAAGATGTGCATGCAAATGGTGCTTTTGGCAGAACGCGCACGTGGATTTCTACCAAACGACGTGCTAAGCATGCCGATGCTGCTCTTTTTAGCACCCGCGCACGCATTTGTGCGAAAACGCGTTTTAAGCATGCACATGCATCTTTTGGTAGACGCGGATGAAGTTTTCTGCAAAACCACAAGATGTGCATGCAAATGGTGCTTTTGGCAGAACGCGCACGTGGATTTCTACCAAACGACGTGCTAAGCATGCCGATGCTGCTTTTTTAGCACCCGCGCACGGATTTGTGCGAAAACGCGTTTTAAGCATGCACATGCATCTTTTGGTAGACGCGGATGAAGTTTTCTGCAAAACCACAAGATGTGCATGCAAATGGTGCTTTTGGCAGAACGCGCACGTGGATTTCTACCAAACGACGTGCTAAGCATGCCGATGCTGCTCTTTTTAGCACCCGCGCACGCATTTGTGCGAAAACGCGTTTTAAGCATGCACATGCATCTTTTGGTAGACGCGGATGAAGTTTTCTGCAAAACCACAAGATGTGCATGCAAATGGTGCTTTTGGCAGAACGCGCACGTGGATTTCTACCAAACGACGTGCTAAGCATGCCGATGCTGCTCTTTTTAGCACCCGCGCACGGATTTGTGCGAAAACGCGTTTTAAGCATGCACATGCATCTTTTGGTAGACGCGGATGAAGTTTTCTGCAAAACCACAAGATGTGCATGCAAATGGTGCTTTTGGCAGAACGCGCACGTGGATTTCTACCAAACGACGTGCTAAGCATGCCGATGCTGCTCTTTTTAGCACCCGCGCACGCATTTGTGCGAAAACGCGTTTTAAGCATGCACATGCATCTTTTGGTAGACGCGGATGAAGTTTTCTGCAAAACCACAAGATGTGCATGCAAATGGTGCTTTTGGCAGAACGCGCACGTGGATTTCTACCAAACGACGTGCTAAGCATGCCGATGCTGCTCTTTTTAGCACCCGCGCACGGATTTGTGCGAAAACGCGTTTTAAGCATGCATATGCATCTTTTGGTAGACGCGGATGAAGTTTTCTACAAAACCACAAGATGTGCATGCAAATGGTGCTTTTGGCAGAACGCGCACGTGGATTTCTACCAAACGACGTGCTAAGCATGCCGATGCTGCTCTTTTTAGCACCCGCGCACGCATTTGTGCGAAAACGCGTTTTAAGCATGCACATGCATCTTTTGGTAGACGCGGATGAAGTTTTCTGCAAAACCACAAGATGTGCATGCAAATGGTGCTTTTGGCAGAACGCGCACGTGGATTTCTACCAAACGACGTGCTAAGCATGCCGATGCTGCTCTTTTTAGCACCCGCGCACGCATTTGTGCGAAAACGCGTTTTAAGCATGCACATGCATCTTTTGGTAGACGCGGATGAAGTTTTCTGCAAAACCACAAGATGTGCATGCAAATGGTGCTTTTGGCAGAACGCGCACGTGGATTTCTACCAAACGACGTGCTAAGCATGCCGATGCTGCTCTTTTTAGCACCCGCGCGCGGATTTGTGCGAAAACGCGTTTTAAGCATGCACATGCATCTTTTGGTAGACGCGGATGAAGTTTTCTGCAAAACCACAAGATGTGCATGCAAATGGTGCTTTTGGCAGAACGCGCACGTGGATTTCTACCAAACGACGTGCTAAGCATGCCGATGCTGCTCTTTTTAGCACCCGCGCACGGATTTGTGCGAAAACGCGTTTTAAGCATGCACATGCATCTTTTGGTAGACGCGGATGAAGTTTTCTGCAAAACCACAAGATGTGCATGCAAATGGTGCTTTTGGCAGAACGCGCACGTGGATTTCTACCAAACGACGTGCTAAGCATGCCGATGCTGCTCTTTTTAGCACCCGCGCACGGATTTGGGCGAAAACGCGTTTTAAGCATGCACATGCATCTTTTGGTAGACGCGGATGAAGTTTTCTGCAAAACCACAAGATGTGCATGCAAATGGTGCTTTTGGCAGAACGCGCACGTGGATTTCTACCAAACGACGTGCTAAGCATGCCGATGCTGCTCTTTTTAGCACCCGTGCGCGGATTTGTGCGAAAACGCGTTTGAAGCATGCACATGCATCTTTTGGTAGACGCGGATGAAGTTTTCTGCAAAACCAGAAGATGTGCATGCAAATGGTGCTTTTGGCAGAACGCGCACGTGGATTTCTACCAAACGACGTGCTAAGCATGCCGATGCTGCTCTTTTTAGCACCCGCGCGCGGATTTGTGCGAAAACGCGTTTTAAGCATGCGCATGCATCTTTTGGTAGACGCGGATGAAGTTTTCTGCAAAACCACAAGATGTGCATGCAAATGGTGCTTTTGGCAGAACGCGCACGTGGATTTCTACCAAACGACGTGCTAAGCATGCCGATGCTGCTCTTTTTAGCACCCGCGCACGCATTTGTGCGAAAACGCGTTTTAAGCATGCACATGCATCTTTTGGTAGACGCGGATGAAGTTTTCTGCAAAACCACAAGATGTGCATGCAAATGGTGCTTTTGGCAGAACGCGCACGTGGATTTCTACCAAACGACGTGCTAAGCATGCCGATGCTGCTCTTTTTAGCACCCGCGCACGGATTTGTGCGAAAACGCGTTTTAAGCATGCACATGCATCTTTTGGTAGACGCGGATGAAGTTTTCTGCAAAACCACAAGATGTGCATGCAAATGGTGCTTTTGGCAGAACGCGCACGTGGATTTCTACCAAACGACGTGCTAAGCATGCCGATGCTGCTCTTTTTAGCACCCGCGCACGCATTTGTGCGAAAACGCGTTTTAAGCATGCACATGCATCTTTTGGTAGACGCGGATGAAGTTTTCTGCAAAACCACAAGATGTGCATGCAAATGGTGCTTTTGGCAGAACGCGCACGTGGATTTCTACCAAACGACGTGCTAAGCATGCCGATGCTGCTCTTTTTAGCACCCGCGCACGCATTTGTGCGAAAACGCGTTTTAAGCATGCACATGCATCTTTTGGTAGACGCGGATGAAGTTTTCTGCAAAACCAGAAGAAGTGCATGCAAATGGTGCTTTTGGCAGAACGCGCACGTGGATTTCTACGAAACGACGTGCTAAGCATGCCGATGCTGCTCTTTTTAGCACCCGCGCACGGATTTGTGCGAAAACGCGTTTTAAGCATGCGCATGCATCTTTTGGTAGACGCGGATGAAGTTTTCTGCAAAACCACAAGATGTGCATGCAAATGGTGCTTTTGGCAGAACGCGCACGTGGATTTCTACCAAACGACGTGCTAAGCATGCCGATGCTGCTCTTTTTAGCACCCGTGCGCGGATTTGTGCGAAAACGCGTTTGAAGCATGCACATGCATCTTTTGGTAGACGCGGATGAAGTTTTCTGCAAAACCAGAAGATGTGCATGCAAATGGTGCTTTTGGCAGAACGCGCACGTGGATTTCTACCAAACGACGTGCTAAGCATGCCGATGCTGCTCTTTTTAGCACCCGCGCGCGGATTTGTGCGAAAACGCGTTTTAAGCATGCGCATGCATCTTTTGGTAGACGCGGATGAAGTTTTCTGCAAAACCACAAGATGTGCATGCAAATGGTGCTTTTGGCAGAACGCGCACGTGGATTTCTACCAAACGACGTGCTAAGCATGCCGATGCTGCTCTTTTTAGCACCCGCGCACGCATTTGTGCGAAAACGCGTTTTAAGCATGCACATGCATCTTTTGGTAGACGCGGATGAAGTTTTCTGCAAAACCACAAGATGTGCATGCAAATGGTGCTTTTGGCAGAACGCGCACGTGGATTTCTACCAAACGACGTGCTAAGCATGCCGATGCTGCTCTTTTTAGCACCCGCGCACGGATTTGTGCGAAAACGCGTTTTAAGCATGCACATGCATCTTTTGGTAGACGCGGATGAAGTTTTCTGCAAAACCACAAGATGTGCATGCAAATGGTGCTTTTGGCAGAACGCGCACGTGGATTTCTACCAAACGACGTGCTAAGCATGCCGATGCTGCTCTTTTTAGCACCCGCGCACGCATTTGTGCGAAAACGCGTTTTAAGCATGCACATGCATCTTTTGGTAGACGCGGATGAAGTTTTCTGCAAAACCACAAGATGTGCATGCAAATGGTGCTTTTGGCAGAACGCGCACGTGGATTTCTACCAAACGACGTGCTAAGCATGCCGATGCTGCTCTTTTTAGCACCCGCGCACGCATTTGTGCGAAAACGCGTTTTAAGCATGCACATGCATCTTTTGGTAGACGCGGATGAAGTTTTCTGCAAAACCAGAAGAAGTGCATGCAAATGGTGCTTTTGGCAGAACGCGCACGTGGATTTCTACGAAACGACGTGCTAAGCATGCCGATGCTGCTCTTTTTAGCACCCGCGCACGGATTTGTGCGAAAACGCGTTTTAAGCATGCACATGCATCTTTTGGTAGACGCGGATGAAGTTTTCTGCAAAACCACAAGATGTGCATGCAAATGGTGCTTTTTCCAGAACGCGCACGTGGATTTCTACCAAACGACGTGCTAAGCATGCCGATGCTGCTCTTTTTAGCACCCGCGCGCGGATTTGTGCGAAAACGCGTTTTAAGCATGCACATGCATCTTTTGGTAGACGCGGATGAAGTTTTCTGCAAAACCACAAGATGTGCATGCAAATGGTGCTTTTGGCAGAACGCGCACGTGGATTTCTACCAAACGACGTGCTAAGCATGGCAATGCTGCTCTTTTTAGCGCTCGCGCCCGCATTTATGCGAAAACGCGTTTTAAGCATGCACATGCATCTTTTGGTAGACGCGGATAAAGTTTTCTGCAAAACCACAAGATGTGCATGCAAATGGTGCTTTTGGCAGAACGCGCACGTGGATTTCTACCAAACGACGTGCTAAGCATGCCGATGCTGCTCATTTTAGCACCCGCGCACGGATTTGTGCGAAAACGCGTTTTAAGCATGCACATGCATCTTTTGGTAGACGCGGATGAAGTTTTCTGCAAAACCACAAGATGTGCATGCAAATGGTGCTTTTGGCAGAACGCGCACGTGGATTTCTACCAAACGACGTGCTAAGCATGCCGATGCTGCTCTTTTTAGCACCCGCGCACGGATTTGTGCGAAAACGCGTTTTAAGCATGCACATGCATCTTTTGGTAGACGCGGATGAAGTTTTCTGCAAAACCACAAGATGTGCATGCAAATGGTGCTTTTGGCAGAACGCGCACGTGGATTTCTACCAAACGACGTGCTAAGCATGCCGATGCTGCTCTTTTTAGCACCCGCGCATGGATTTGTGCGAAAACGCGTTTTAAGCATGCACATGCATCTTTTGGTAGACGCGGATGAAGTTTTCTGCAAAACCACAAGATGTGCATGCAAATGGTGCTTTTGGCAGAACGCGCACGTGGATTTCTACCAAACGACGTGCTAAGCATGCCGATGCTGCTCTTTTTAGCACCAGCGCACGGATTTGTGCGAAAACGCGTTTTAAGCATGCACATGCATCTTTTGGTAGACGCGGATGAAGTTTTCTGCAAAACCACAAGATGTGCATGCAAATGGTGCTTTTGGCAGAACGCGCACGTGGATTTCTACCAAACGACGTGCTAAGCATGCCGATGCTGCTCTTTTTAGCACCCGCGCACGCATTTGTGCGAAAACGCGTTTTAAGCATGCACATGCATCTTTTGGTAGACGCGGATGAAGTTTTCTGCAAAACCAGAAGATGTGCATGCAAATGGTGCTTTGGCAGAACGCGCACGTGGATTTCTACCAAACGACGTGCTAAGCATGCCGATGCTGCTCTTTTTAGCACCCGCGCACGCATTTGTGCGAAAACGCGTTTTAAGCATGCACATGCATCTTTTGGTAGACGCGGATGAAGTTTTCTGCAAAACCACAAGATGTGCATGCAAATGGTGCTTTTGGCAGAACGCGCACGCGGATTTCTACCAAACGACGTGCTAAGCATGCCGATGCTGCTCTTTTTAGCACCCGCGCACGGATTTGTGCGAAAACGCGTTTTAAGCATGCACATGCATCTTTTGGTAGACGCGGATGAAGTTTTCTGCAAAACCACAAGATGTGCATGCAAATGGTGCTTTTGGCAGAACGCGCACGTGGATTTCTACCAAACGACGTGCTAAGCATGCCGATGCTGCTCTTTTTAGCACCCGCGCACGGATTTGTGCGAAAACGCTTTTTAAGCATGCACATGCATCTTTTGGTAGACGCGGATGAAGTTTTCTGCAAAACCACAAGATGTGCATGCAAATGGTGCTTTTGGCAGAACGCGCACGTGGATTTCTACCAAACGACGTGCTAAGCATGCCGATGCTGCTCTTTTTAGCACCCGCGCACGGATTTGTGCGAAAACGCGTTTTAAGCATGCACATGCATCTTTTGGTAGACGCGGATGAAGTTTTCTGCAAAACCACAAGATGTGCATGCAAATGGTGCTTTTGGCAGAACGCGCACGTGGATTTCTACCAAACGACGTGCTAAGCATGCCGATGCTGCTCTTTTTAGCACCCGCGCACGGATTTGGGCGAAAACGCGTTTTAAGCATGCACATGCATCTTTTGGTAGACGCGGATGAAGTTTTCTGCAAAACCACAAGATGTGCATGCAAATGGTGCTTTTGGCAGAACGCGCACGTGGATATCTACCAAACGACGTGCTAAGCATGCCGATGCTGCTCTTTTTAGCACCCGCGCACGGATTTGTGCGAAAACGCGTTTTCAGCATGCACATGCATCTTTTGGTAGACGCGGATGAAGTTTTCTGCAAAACCACAAGGTGTGCATGCAAATGGTGCTTTTGGTAGAACGCGCACGTGGATATCTACCAAACGACGTGCTAGGCATGCCGATGCTGCTCTTTTTAGCACCCGCGCACGGATTTGTGCGAAAACGCGTTTTCAGCATGCACATGCATCTTTTGGTAGACGCGGATGAAGTTTTCTGCAAAACCACAAGATGTGCATGCAAATGGTGCTTTTGGCAGAACGCGCACGTGGATTTCTACCAAACGACGTGCTAAGCATGCCGATGCTGCTCTTTTTAGCACCCGCGCACGCATTTGTGCGAAAACGCGTTTTAAGCATGCACATGCATCTTTTGGTAGACGCGGATGAAGTTTTCTGCAAAACCACAAGATGTGCATGCAAATGGTGCTTTTGGCAGAACGCGCACGCGGATTTCTACCAAACGACGTGCTAAGCATGCCGATGCTGCTCTTTTTAGCACCCGCGCACGGATTTGTGCGAAAACGCGTTTTAAGCATGCACATGCATCTTTTGGTAGACGCGGATGAAGTTTTCTGCAAAACCACAAGATGTGCATGCAAATGGTGCTTTTGGCAGAACGCGCACGTGGATTTCTACCAAACGACGTGCTAAGCATGCCGATGCTGCTCTTTTTAACACCCGCGCACGGATTTGTGCGAAAACGCGTTTTAAGCATGCACATGCATCTTTTGGTAGACGCGGATGAAGTTTTCTGCAAAACCACAAGATGTGCATGCAAATGGTGCTTTTGGCAGAACGCGCACGTGGATTTCTACCAAACGACGTGCTAAGCATGCCGATGCTGCTCTTTTTAGCACCCGCGCACGGATTTGTGCGAAAACGCGTTTTAAGCATGCACATGCATCTTTTGGTAGACGCGGATGAAGTTTTCTGCAAAACCACAAGATGTGCATGCAAATGGTGCTTTTGGCAGAACGCGCACGTAGATTTCTACCAAACGACGTGCTAAGCATGCCGATGCTGCTCTTTTTAGCACCCGCGCACGGATTTGGGCGAAAACGCGTTTTAAGCATGCACATGCATCTTTTGGTAGACGGGGATGAAGTTTTCTGCAAAACCACAAGATGTGCATGCAAATGGTGCTTTTGGCAGAACGCGCACGTGGATATCTACCAAACGACGTGCTAAGCATGCCGATGCTGCTCTTTTTAGCACCCGCGCACGGATTTGTGCGAAAACGCGTTTTCAGCATGCACAGGCATCTTTTGGTAGACGCGGATGAAGTTTTCTGCAAAACCACAAGGTGTGCATGCAAATGGTGCTTTTGGTAGAACGCGCACGTGGATTTCTACCAAACGACGTGCTAGGCATGCCGATGCTGCTCTTTTTAGCACCCGCGCACGCATTTGTGCGAAAACGCGTTTTAAGCATGCACATGCATCTTTTGGTAGACGCGGATGAAGTTTTCTGCAAAACCAGAAGATGTGCATGCAAATGGTGCTTTTGGCAGAACGCGCACGTGGATTTCTACCAAACGACGTGCTAAGCATGCCGATGCTGCTCTTTTTAGCACCCGCGCACGGATTTGTGCGAAAACGCGTTTTAAGCATGCACATGCATCTTTTGGTAGACGCGGATGAAGTTTTCTGCAAAACCACAAGATGTGCATGCAAATGGTGCTTTTTCCAGAACGCGCACGTGGATTTCTACCAAACGACGCGCTAAGCATGCCGATGCTGCTCTTTTTAGCACCCGCGCACGGATTTGTGCGAAAACGCGTTTTAAGCATGCACATGCATCTTTTGGTAGACGCGGATGAAGTTTTCTGCAAAACCACAAGATGTGCATGCAAATGGTGCTTTTGGCAGAACGCGCACGTGGATTTCTACCAAACGACGTGCTAAGCATGCCGATGCTGCTCTTTTTAGCACCCGCGCACGCATTTGTGCGAAAACGCGTTTTAAGCATGCACATGCATCTTTTGGTAGACGCGGATGAAGTTTTCTGCAAAACCACAAGATGTGCATGCAAATGGTGCTTTTGGCAGAACGCGCACGTGGATTTCTACCAAACGACGTGCTAAGCATGCCGATGCTGCTCTTTTTAGCACCCGCGCACGGATTTGTGCGAAAACGCGTTTTAAGCATGCACATGCATCTTTTGGTAGACGCGGATGAAGTTTTCTGCAAAACCACAAGATGTGCATGCAAATGGTGCTTTTGGCAGAACGCGCACGTGGATTTCTACCAAACGACGTGCTAAGCATGCCGATGCTGCTCTTTTTAGCACCCGCGCACGCATTTGTGCGAAAACGCGTTTTAAGCATGCACATGCATCTTTTGGTAGACGCGGATGAAGTTTTCTGCAAAACCACAAGATGTGCATGCAAATGGTGCTTTTGGCAGAACGCGCACGTGGATTTCTACCAAACGACGTGCTAAGCATGCCGATGCTGCTCTTTTTAGCACCCGCGCACGGATTTGTGCGAAAACGCGTTTTCAGCATGCACATGCATCTTGTGGTAGACGCGGATGAAGTTTTCTGCAAAACCACAAGGTGTGCATGCAAATGGTGCTTTTGGTAGAACGCGCACGTGGATTTCTACCAAACGACGTGCTAGGCATGCCGATGCTGCTCTTTTTAGCACCCGCGCACGCATTTGTGCGAAAACGCGTTTTAAGCATGCACATGCATCTTTTGGTAGACGCGGATGAAGTTTTCTGCAAAACCAGAAGATGTGCATGCAAATGGTGCTTTTGGCAGAACGCGCACGTGGATTTCTACCAAACGACGTGCTAAGCATGCCGATTCTGCTCTTTTTAGCACCCGCGCACGGATTTGTGCGAAAACGCGTTTTAAGCATGCACATGCATCTTTTGGTAGACGCGGATGAAGTTTTCTGCAAAACCACAAGATGTGCATGCAAATGGTGCTTTTTCCAGAACGCGCACGTGGATTTCTACCAAACGACGCGCTAAGCATGCCGATGCTGCTCTTTTTAGCACCCGCGCACGGATTTGTGCGAAAACGCGTTTTAAGCATGCACATGCATCTTTTGGTAGACGCGGATGAAGTTTTCTGCAAAACCACAAGATGTGCATGCAAATGGTGCTTTTGGCAGAACGCGCACGTGGATTTCTACCAAACGACGTGCTAAGCATGCCGATGCTGCTCTTTTTAGCACCCGCACACGCATTTGTGCGAAAACGCGTTTTAAGCATGCACATGCATCTTTTGGTAGACGCGGATGAAGTTTTCTGCAAAACCACAAGATGTGCATGCAAATGGTGCTTTTGGCAGAACGCGCACGTGGATTTCTACCAAACGACGTGCTAAGCATGCCGATGCTGCTCTTTTTAGCACCCGTGCACGGATTTGCGCGAAAACGCGTTTTAAGCATGCACATGCATCTTTTGGTAGACGCGGATGAAGTTTTCTGCAAAACCACAAGATGTGCATGCAAATGGTGCTTTTGGCAGAACGCGCACGTGGATTTCTACCAAACGACGTGCTAAGCATGCCGATGCTGCTCTTTTTAGCACCCGCGCACGCATTTGTGCGAAAACGCGTTTTAAGCATGCACATGCATCTTTTGGTAGACGCGGATGAAGTTTTCTGCAAAACCACAAGATGTGCATGCAAATGGTGCTTTTGGCAGAACGCGCACGTGGATTTTTACCAAACGACGTGCTAAGCATGCCGATGCTGCTTTTTTTAGCACCCGCGCACGGATTTGTGCGAAAACGCGTTTTAAGCATGCACATGCATCTTTTGGTAGACGCGGATGAAGTTTTCTGCAAAACCACAAGATGTGCATGCAAATGGTGCTTTTGGCAGAACGCGCACGTGGATTTCTACCAAACGACGTGCTAAGCATGCCGATTCTGCTCTTTTTAGCACCCGCGCACGGATTTGTGCGAAAACGCGTTTTAAGCATGCACATGCATCTTTTGGTAGACGCGGATGAAGTTTTCTGCAAAACCACAAGATGTGCATGCAAATGGTGCTTTTGGCAGAACGCGCACGTGGATTTCTACCAAACGACGTGCTAAGCATGCCGATGCTGCTCTTTTTAGCACCCGCGCGCGCATTTGTGCGAAAACGCGTTTTAAGCATGCACATGCATCTTTTGGCTGACGCGGATGAAGTTTTCTGCAAAACCACAAGATGTGCATGCAAATGGTGCTTTTGGCAGAACGCGCACGCGGATTTCTACCAAACGACGTGCTAAGCATGCCGATGCTGCTCTTTTTAGCACCCGCGCACGGATTTGTGCGAAAACGCGTTTTAAGCATGCACATGCATCTTTTGGTAGACGCGGATGAAGTTTTCTGCAAAACCACAAGATGTGCATGCAAATGGTGCTTTTGGCAGAACGCGCACGTGGATTTCTACCAAACGACGTGCTAAGCATGCCGATGCTGCTCTTTTTAGCACCCGCGCACGGATTTGTGCGAAAACGCGTTTTAAGCATGCACATGCATCTTTTGGTAGACGCGGATGAAGTTTTCTGCAAAACCACAAGATGTGCATGCAAATGGTGCTTTTGGCAGAACGCGCACGTGGATTTCTACCAAACGACGTGCTAAGCATGCCGATGCTGCTCTTTTTAGCACCCGCGCACGGATTTGTGCGAAAACGCGTTTTAAGCATGCACATGCATCTTTTGGTAGACGCGGATGAAGTTTTCTGCAAAACCACAAGATGTGCATGCAAATGGTGCTTTTGGCAGAACGCGCACGTGGATTTCTACCAAACGACGTGCTAAGCATGCCGATGCTGCTCTTTTTAGCACCCGCGCACGGATTTGTGCGAAAACGCGTTTTAAGCATGCACATGCATCTTTTGGTAGACGCGGATGAAGTTTTCTGCAAAAACACAAGATGTGCATGCAAATGGTGCTTTTGGCAGAACGCGCACGTGGATTTCTACCAAACGACGTGCTAAGCATGCCGATGCTGCTCTTTTTAGCACCCGCGCACGGATTTGGGCGAAAACGCGTTTTAAGCATGCACATGCATCTTTTGGTAGACGCGGATGAAGTTTTCTGCAAAACCACAAGATGTGCATGCAAATGGTGCTTTTGGCAGAACGCGCACGTGGATATCTACCAAACGACGTGCTAAGCATGCCGATGCTGCTCTTTTTAGCACCCGCGCACGGATTTGTGCGAAAACGCGTTTTCAGCATGCACATGCATCTTTTGGTAGACGCGGATGAAGTTTTCTGCAAAACCACAAGGTCTGCATGCAAATGGTGCTTTTGGTAGAACGCGCACGTGGATTTCTACCAAACGACGTGCTAGGCATGCCGATGCTGCTCTTTTTAGCACCCGCGCACGCATTTGTGCGAAAACGCGTTTTAAGCATGCACATGCATCTTTTGGTAGACGCGGATGAAGTTTTCTGCAAAACCAGAAGATGTGCATGCAAATGGTGCTTTTGGCAGAACGCGCACGTGGATTTCTACCAAACGACGTGCTAAGCATGCCGATGCTGCTCTTTTTAGCACCCGCGCACGGATTTGTGCGAAAACGCGTTTTAAGCATGCACATGCATCTTTTGGTAGACGCGGATGAAGTTTTCTGCAAAACCACAAGATGTGCATGCAAATGGTGCTTTTGGCAGAACGCGCACGTGGATTTCTACCAAACGACGTGCTAAGCATGCCGATGCTGCTCTTTTTAGCACCCGCGCACGCATTTGTGCGAAAACGCGTTTTAAGCATGCACATGCATCTTTTGGTAGACGCGGATGAAGTTTTCTGCAAAACCACAAGATGTGCATGCAAATGGTGCTTTTGGCAGAACGCGCACGTGGATTTCTACCAAACGACGTGCTAAGCATGCCGATGCTGCTCTTTTTAGCACCCGCGCACGGATTTGTGCGAAAACGCGTTTTCAGCATGCACATGCATCTTTTGGTAGACGCGGATGAAGTTTTCTGCAAAACCACAAGGTGTGCATGCAAATGGTGCTTTTGGTAGAACGCGCACGTGGATTTCTACCAAACGACGTTCTAGGCATGCCGATGCTGCTCTTTTTAGCACCCGCGCACGCATTTGTGCGAAAACGCGTTTTAAGCATGCACATGCATCTTTTGGTAGACGCGGATGAAGTTTTCTGCAAAACCAGAAGATGTGCATGCAAATGGTGCTTTTGGCAGAACGCGCACGTGGATTTCTACCAAACGACGTGCTAAGCATGCCGATGCTGCTCTTTTTAGCACCCGCGCACGGATTTGTGCGAAAACGCGTTTTAAGCATACACATGCATCTTTTGGTAGACGCGGATGAAGTTTTCTGCAAAACCACAAGATGTGCATGCAAATGCTGCTTTTTCCAGAACGCGCACGTGGATTTCTACCAAACGACGCGCTAAGCATGCCGATGCTGCTCTTTTTAGCACCCGCGCACGGATTTGTGCGAAAACGCGTTTTAAGCATGCACATGCATCTTTTGGTAGACGCGGATGAAGTTTTCTGCAAAACCACAAGATGTGCATGCAAATGGTGCTTTTGGCAGAACGCGCACGTGGATTTCTACCAAACGACGTGCTAAGCATGCCGATGCTGCTCTTTTTAGCACCCGCGCACGCATTTGTGCGAAAACGCGTTTTAAGCATGCACATGCATCTTTTGGTAGACGAAGATGAAGTTTTCTGCAAAACCACAAGATGTGCATGCAAATGGTGCTTTTGGCAGAACGCGCACGTGGATTTCTACCAAACGACGTGCTAAGCATGCCGATGCTGCTCTTTTTAGCACCCGCGCACGGATTTGTGCGAAAACGCGTTTTCAGCATGCACATGCATCTTTTGGTAGACGCGGATGAAGTTTTCTGCAAAACCACAAGGTGTGCATGCAAATGGTGCTTTTGGTAGAACGCGCACGTGGATTTCTACCAAACGACGTGCTAGGCATGCCGATGCTGCTCTTTTTAGCACCCGCGCACGCATTTGTGCGAAAACGCGTTTTAAGCATGCACATGCATCTTTTGGTAGACGCGGATGAAGTTTTCTGCAAAACCAGAAGATGTGCATGCAAATGGTGCTTTTGGCAGAACGCGCACGTGGATTTCTACCAAACGACGTGCTAAGCATGCCGATGCTGCTCTTTTTAGCACCCGCGCACGGATTTGTGCGAAAACGCGTTTTAAGCATGCACATGCATCTTTTGGTAGACGCGGATGAAGTTTTCTGCAAAACCACAAGATGTGCATGCAAATGGTGCTTTTTCCAGAACGCGCACGTGGATTTCTACCAAACGACGCGCTAAGCATGCCGATGCTGCTCTTTTTAGCACCCGCGCACGGATTTGTGCGAAAACGCGTTTTAAGCATGCACATGCATCTTTTGGTAGACGCGGATGAAGTTTTCTGCAAAACCACAAGATGTGCATGCAAATGGTGCTTTTGGCAGAACGCGCACGTGGATTTCTACCAAACGACGTGCTAAGCATGCCGATGATGCATTTTTTAGCACCCGCGCACGCATTTGTGCGAAAACGCGTTTTAAGCATGCACATGCATCTTTTGGTAGACGCGGATGAAGTTTTCTGCAAAACCACAAGATGTGCATGCAAATGGTGCTTTTGGCAGAACGCGCACGTGGATTTCTACCAAACGACGTGCAAAGCATGCCGATGCTGCTCTTTTTAGCACCCGCGCACGGATTTGTGCGAAAACGCGTTTTAAGCATGCACATGCATCTTTTGGTAGACGCGGATGAAGTTTTCTGCAAAACCACAAGATGTGCATGCAAATGGTGCTTTTTCCAGAACGCGCACGTGGATTTCTACCAAACGACGCGCTAAGCATGGCGATGCTGCTCTTTTTAGCACCCGCGCACGGATTTGTGCGAAAACGCGTTTTAAGCATGCACATGCATCTTTTGGTAGACGCGGATGAAGTTTTCTGCAAAACCACAAGATGTGCATGCAAATGGTGCTTTTGGCAGAACGCGCACGTGGATTTCTACCAAACGACATGCTAAGCATGCCGATGCTGCTCTTTTTAGCACCCGCGCACGGATTTGTGCGAAAACGCGTTTTAAGCATGCACATGCATCTTTTGGTAGACGCGGATGAAGTTTTCTGCAAAACCACAAGATGTGCATGCAAATGGTGCTTTTTCCAGAACGCGCACGTGGATTTCTACCAAACGACGCGCTAAGCATGCCGATGCTGCTCTTTTTAGCACCCGCGCACGGATTTGTGCGAAAACGCGTTTTAAGCATGCACATGCATCTTTTGGTAGACGCGGATGAAGTTTTCTGCAAAACCACAAGATGTGCATGCAAATGGTGCTTTTGGCAGAACGCGCACGTGGATTTCTACCAAACGACGTGCTAAGCATGCCGATGCTGCTCTTTTTAGCACCCGCGCACGCATTTGTGCGAAAACGCGTTTTAAGCATGCACATGCATCTTTTGGTAGACGCGGATGAAGTTTTCTGCAAAACCACAAGATGTGCATGCAAATGGTGCTTTTGGCAGAACGCGCACGTGGATTTCTACCAAACGACGTGCTAAGCATGCCGATGCTGCTCTTTTTAGCACCCGCGCACGCATTTGTGCGAAAACGCGTTTTAAGCATGCACATGCATCTTTTGGTAGACGCGGATGAAGTTTTCTGCAAAACCACAAGATGTGCATGCAAATGGTGCTTTTGGCAGAACGCGCACGCGGATTTCTACCAAACGACGTGCTAAGCATGCCGATGCTGCTCTTTTTAGCACCCGCGCACGGATTTGTGCGAAAACGCGTTTTAAGCATGCACATGCATCTTTTGGTAGACGCGGATGAAGTTTTCTGCAAAACCACAAGATGTGCATGCAAATGGTGCTTTTGGCAGAACGCGCACGTGGATTTCTACCAAACGACGTGCTAAGCATGCCGATGCTGCTCTTTTTAGCACCCGCGCACGGATTTGTGCGAAAACGCGTTTTAAGCATGCACATGCATCTTTTGGTAGACGCGGATGAAGTTTTCTGCAAAACCACAAGATGTGCATGCAAATGGTGCTTTTGGCAGAACGCGCACGTGGATTTCTACCAAACGACGTGCTAAGCATGCCGATGCTGCTCTTTTTAGCACCCGCGCACGGATTTGTGCGAAAACGCGTTTTAAGCATGCACATGCATCTTTTGGTAGACGCGGATGAAGTTTTCTGCAAAACCACAAGATGTGCATGCAAATGGTGCTTTTTCCAGAACGCGCACGTGGATTTCTACCAAACGACGCGCTAAGCATGCCGATGCTGCTCTTTTTAGCACCCGCGCACGGATTTGTGCGAAAACGCGTTTTAAGCATGCACATGCATCTTTTGGTAGACGCGAATGAAGTTTTCTGCAAAACCACAAGATGTGCATGCAAATGGTGCTTTTGGCAGAACGCGCACGTGGATTTCTACCAAACGACGTGCTAAGCATGCCGATGCTTCTCTTTTTAGCACCCGCGCACGCATTTGTGCGAAAACGCGTTTTAAGCATGCACATGCATCTTTTGGTAGACGCGGATGAAGTTTTCTGCAAAACCACAAGATGTGCATGCAAATGGTGCTTTTGGCAGAACGCGCACGTGGATTTCTACCAAACGACGTGCTAAGCATGCCGATGCTGCTCTTTTTAGCACCCGCGCACGCATTTGTGCGAAAACGCGTTTTAAGCATGCACATGCATCTTTTGGTAGACGCGGATGAAGTTTTCTGCAAAACCACAAGATGTGCATGCAAATGGTGCTTTTTCCAGAACGCGCACGTGGATTTCTACCAAACGACGTGCTAAGCATGCCGATGCTGCTCTTTTTAGCACCCGCGCACGGATTTGTGCGAAAACGCGTTTTAAGCATGCACATGCATCTTTTGGTAGACGCGGATGAAGTTTTCTGCAAAACCACAAGATGTGCATGCAAATGGTGCTTTTTCCAGAACGCGCACGTGGATTTCTACCAAACGACGCGCTAAGCATGCCGATGCTGCTCTTTTTAGCACCCGCGCACGGATTTGTGCGAAAACGCGTTTTAAGCATGCACATGCATCTTTTGGTAGACGCGAATGAAGTTTTCTGCAAAACCACAAGATGTGCATGCAAATGGTGCTTTTGGCAGAACGCGCACGTGGATTTCTACCAAACGACGTGCTAAGCATGCCGATGCTTCTCTTTTTAGCACCCGCGCACGCATTTGTGCGAAAACGCGTTTTAAGCATGCACATGCATCTTTTGGTAGACGCGGATGAAGTTTTCTGCAAAACCACAAGATGTGCATGCAAATGGTGCTTTTGGCAGAACGCGCACGTGGATTTCTACCAAACGACGTGCTAAGCATGCCGATGCTGCTCTTTTTAGCACCCGCGCACGCATTTGTGCGAAAACGCGTTTTAAGCATGCACATGCATCTTTTGGTAGACGCGGATGAAGTTTTCTGCAAAACCACAAGATGTGCATGCAAATGGTGCTTTTTCCAGAACGCGCACGTGGATTTCTACCAAACGACGTGCTAAGCATGCCGATGCTGCTCTTTTTAGCACCCGCGCACGGATTTGTGCGAAAACGCGTTTTAAGCATGCACATGCATCTTTTGGTAGACGCGGATGAAGTTTTCTGCAAAACCACAAGATGTGCATGCAAATGGTGCTTTTGGCAGAACGCGCACGTGGATTTCTACCAAACGACGTGCTAAGCATGCCGATGCTGCTCTTTTTAGCACCCGCGCACGGATTTGCGCGAAAACGCGTTTTAAGCATGCACATGCATCTTTTGGTAGACGCGGATGAAGTTTTCTGCAAAACCACAAGATGTGCATGCAAATGGTGCTTTTGGCAGAACGCGCACGTGGATTTCTACCAAACGACGTGCTAAGCATGCCGATGCTGCTCTTTTTAGCACCCGCGCACGCATTTGTGCGAAAACGCGTTTTAAGCATGCACATGCATCTTTTGGTAGACGCGGATGAAGTTTTCTGCAAAACCACAAGATGTGCATGCAAATGGTGCTTTTGGCAGAACGCGCACGTGGATTTTTACCAAACGACGTGCTAAGCATGCCGATGCTGCTTTTTTTAGCACCCGCGCACGGATTTGTGCGAAAACGCGTTTTAAGCATGCACATGCATCTTTTGGTAGACGCGGATGAAGTTTTCTGCAAAACCACAAGATGTGCATGCAAATGGTGCTTTTGGCAGAACGCGCACGTGGATTTCTACCAAACGACGTGCTAAGCATGCCGATTCTGCTCTTTTTAGCACCCGCGCACGGATTTGTGCGAAAACGCGTTTTAAGCATGCACATGCATCTTTTGGTAGACGCGGATGAAGTTTTCTGCAAAACCACAAGATGTGCATGCAAATGGTGCTTTTGGCAGAACGCGCACGTGGATTTCTACCAAACGACGTGCTAAGCATGCCGATGCTGCTCTTTTTAGCACCCGCGCGCGCATTTGTGCGAAAACGCGTTTTAAGCATGCACATGCATCTTTTGGTAGACGCGGATGAAGTTTTCTGCAAAACCACAAGATGTGCATGCAAATGGTGCTTTTGGCAGAACGCGCACGCGGATTTCTACCAAACGACGTGCTAAGCATGCCGATGCTGCTCTTTTTAGCACCCGCGCACGGATTTGTGCGAAAACGCGTTTTAAGCATGCACATGCATCTTTTGGTAGACGCGGATGAAGTTTTCTGCAAAACCACAATATGTGCATGCAAATGGTGCTTTTGGCAGAACGCGCACGTGGATTTCTACCAAACGACGTGCTAAGCATGCCGATGCTGCTCTTTTTAGCACCCGCGCACGGATTTGTGCGAAAACGCGTTTTAAGCATGCACATGCATCTTTTGGTAGACGCGGATGAAGTTTTCTGCAAAACCACAAGATGTGCATGCAAATGGTGCTTTTGGCAGAACGCGCACGTGGATTTCTACCAAACGACGTGCTAAGCATGCCGATGCTGCTCTTTTTAGCACCCGCGCACGGATTTGTGCGAAAACGCGTTTTAAGCATGCACATGCATCTTTTGGTAGACGCGGATGAAGTTTTCTGCAAAAACACAAGATGTGCATGCAAATGGTGCTTTTGGCAGAACGCGCACGTGGATTTCTACCAAACGACGTGCTAAGCATGCCGATGCTGCTCTTTTTAGCACCCGCGCACGGATTTGGGCGAAAACGCGTTTTAAGCATGCACATGCATCTTTTGGTAGACGCGGATGAAGTTTTCTGCAAAACCACAAGATGTGCATGCAAATGGTGCTTTTGGCAGAACGCGCACGTGGATATCTACCAAACGACGTGCTAAGCATGCCGATGCTGCTCTTTTTAGCACCCGCGCACGGATTTGTGCGAAAACGCGTTTTCAGCATGCACATGCATCTTTTGGTAGACGCGGATGAAGTTTTCTGCAAAACCACAAGGTGTGCATGCAAATGGTGCTTTTGGTAGAACGCGCACGTGGATTTCTACCAAACGACGTGCTAGGCATGCCGATGCTGCTCTTTTTAGCACCCGCGCACGCATTTGTGCGAAAACGCGTTTTAAGCATGCACATGCATCTTTTGGTAGACGCGGATGAAGTTTTCTGCAAAACCAGAAGATGTGCATGCAAATGGTGCTTTTGGCAGAACGCGCACGTGGATTTCTACCAAACGACGTGCTAAGCATGCCGATGCTGCTCTTTTTAGCACCCGCGCACGGATTTGTGCGAAAACGCGTTTTAAGCATGCACATGCATCTTTTGGTAGACGCGGATGAAGTTTTCTGCAAAACCACAAGATGTGCATGCAAATGGTGCTTTTGGCAGAACGCGCACGTGGATTTCTACCAAACGACGTGCTAAGCATGCCGATGCTGCTCTTTTTAGCACCCGCGCACGCATTTGTGCGAAAACGCGTTTTAAGCATGCACATGCATCTTTTGGTAGACGCGGATGAAGTTTTCTGCAAAACCACAAGATGTGCATGCAAATGGTGCTTTTGGCAGAATGCGCACGTGGATTTCTACCAAACGACGTGCTAAGCATGCCGATGCTGCTCTTTTTAGCACCCGCGCACGGATTTGTGCGAAAACGCGTTTTCAGCATGCACATGCATCTTTTGGTAGACGCGGATGAAGTTTTCTGCAAAACCACAAGGTGTGCATGCAAATGGTGCTTTTGGTAGAACGCGCACGTGGATTTCTACCAAACGACGTGCTAGGCATGCCGATGCTGCTCTTTTTAGCACCCGCGCACGCATTTGTGCGAAAACGCGTTTTAAGCATGCACATGCATCTTTTGGTAGACGCGGATGAAGTTTTCTGCAAAACCAGAAGATGTGCATGCAAATGGTGCTTTTGGCAGAACGCGCACGTGGATTTCTACCAAACGACGTGCTAAGCATGCCGATGCTGCTCTTTTTAGCACCCGCGCACGGATTTGTGCGAAAACGCGTTTTAAGCATACACATGCATCTTTTGGTAGACGCGGATGAAGTTTTCTGCAAAACCACAAGATGTGCATGCAAATGCTGCTTTTTCCAGAACGCGCACGTGGATTTCTACCAAACGACGCGCTAAGCATGCCGATGCTGCTCTTTTTAGCACCCGCGCACGGATTTGTGCGAAAACGCGTTTTAAGCATGCACATGCATCTTTTGGTAGACGCGGATGAAGTTTTCTGCAAAACCACAAGATGTGCATGCAAATGGTGCTTTTGGCAGAACGCGCACGTGGATTTCTACCAAACGACGTGCTAAGCATGCCGATGCTGCTCTTTTTAGCACCCGCGCACGCATTTGTGCGAAAACGCGTTTTAAGCATGCACATGCATCTTTTGGTAGACGCGGATGAAGTTTTCTGCAAAACCACAAGATGTGCATGCAAATGGTGCTTTTGGCAGAACGCGCACGTGGATTTCTACCAAACGACGTGCTAAGCATGCCGATGCTGCTCTTTTTAGCACCCGCGCACGGATTTGTGCGAAAACGCGTTTTCAGCATGCACATGCATCTTTTGGTAGACGCGGATGAAGTTTTCTGCAAAACCACAAGGTGTGCATGCAAATGGTGCTTTTGGTAGAACGCGCACGTGGATTTCTACCAAACGACGTGCTAGGCATGCCGATGCTGCTCTTTTTAGCACCCGCGCACGCATTTGTGCGAAAACGCGTTTTAAGCATGCACATGCATCTTTTGGTAGACGCGGGTGAAGTTTTCTGCAAAACCAGAAGATGTGCATGCAAATGGTGCTTTTGGCAGAACGCGCACGTGGATTTCTACCAAACGACGTGCTAAGCATGCCGATGCTGCTCTTTTTAGCACCCGCGCACGGATTTGTGCGAAAACGCGTTTTAAGCATGCACATGCATCTTTTGGTAGACGCGGATGAAGTTTTCTGCAAAACCACAAGATGTGCATGCAAATGGTGCTTTTTCCAGAACGCGCACGTGGAGTTCTACCAAACGACGCGCTAAGCATGCCGATGCTGCTCTTTTTAGCACCCGCGCACGGATTTGTGCGAAAACGCGTTTTAAGCATGCACATGCATCTTTTGGTAGACGCGGATGAAGTTTTCTGCAAAACCACAAGATGTGCATGCAAATGGTGCTTTTGGCAGAACGCGCACGTGGATTTCTACCAAACGACGTGCTAAGCATGCCAATGATGCATTTTTTAGCACCCGCGCACGCATTTGTGCGAAAACGCGTTTTAAGCATGCACATGCATCTTTTGGTAGACGCGGATGAAGTTTTCTGCAAAACCACAAGATGTGCATGCAAATGGTGCTTTTGGCAGAACGCGCACGTGGATTTCTACCAAACGACGTGCAAAGCATGCCGATGCTGCTCTTTTTAGCACCCGCGCACGGATTTGTGCGAAAACGCGTTTTAAGCATGCACATGCATCTTTTGGTAGACGCGGATGAAGTTTTCTGCAAAACCACAAGATGTGCATGCAAATGGTGCTTTTGGCAGAACGCGCACGTGGATTTCTACCAAACGACGTGCTAAGCATGCCGATGCTGCTCTTTTTAGCACCCGCGCACGGATTTGTGCGAAAACGCGTTTTAAGCATGCACATGCATCTTTTTGTAGACGCGGATGAAGTTTTCTGCAAAACCACAAGATGTGCATGCAAATGGTGCTTTTTCCAGAACGCGCACGTGGATTTCTACCAAACGACGCGCTAAGCATGCCGATGCTGCTCTTTTTAGCACCCGCGCACGGATTTGTGCGAAAACGCGTTTTAAGCATGCACATGCATCTTTTGGTAGACGCGGATGAAGTTTTCTGCAAAACCACAAGATGTGCATGCAAATGGTGCTTTTGGCAGAACGCGCACGTGGATTTCTACCAAACGACGTGCTAAGCATGCCGATGCTGCTCTTTTTAGCACCCGCGCACGCATTTGTGCGAAAACGCGTTTTAAGCATGCACATGCATCTTTTGGTAGACGCGGATGAAGTTTTCTGCAAAACCACAAGATGTGCATGCAAATGGTGCTTTTGGCAGAACGCGCACGTGGATTTCTACCAAACGACGTGCTAAGCATGCCGATGCTGCTCTTTTTAGCACCCGCGCACGCATTTGTGCGAAAACGCGTTTTAAGCATGCACATGCATCTTTTGGTAGACGCGGATGAAGTTTTCTGCAAAACCACAAGATGTGCATGCAAATGGTGCTTTTGGCAGAACGCGCACGCGGATTTCTACCAAACGACGTGCTAAGCATGCCGATGCTGCTCTTTTTAGCACCCGCGCACGGATTTGTGCGAAAACGCGTTTTAAGCATGCACATGCATCTTTTGGTAGACGCGGATGAAGTTTTCTGCAAAACCACAAGATGTGCATGCAAATGGTGCTTTTGTCAGAACGCGCACGTGGATTTCTACCAAACGACGTGCTAAGCATGCCGATGCTGCTCTTTTTAGCACCCGCGCACGGATTTGTGCGAAAACGCGTTTTAAGCATGCACATGCATCTTTTGGTAGACGCGGATGAAGTTTTCTGCAAAACCACAAGATGTGCATGCAAATGGTGCTTTTGGCAGAACGCGCACGTGGATTTCTACCAAACTACGTGCTAAGCATGCCGATGCTGCTCTTTTTAGCACCCGCGCACGGATTTGTGCGAAAACGCGTTTTAAGCATGCACATGCATCTTTTGGTAGACGCGGATGAAGTTTTCTGCAAAACCACAAGATGTGCATGCAAATGGTGCTTTTTCCAGAACGCGCACGTGGATTTCTACCAAACGACGCGCTAAGCATGCCGATGCTGCTCTTTTTAGCACCCGCGCACGGATTTGTGCGAAAACGCGTTTTAAGCATGCACATGCATCTTTTGGTAGACGCGGATGAAGTTTTCTGCAAAACCACAAGATGTGCATGCAAATGGTGCTTTTGGCAGAACGCGCACGTGGATTTCTACCAAACGACGTGCTAAGCATGCCGATGCTTCTCTTTTTAGCACCCGCGCACGCATTTGTGCGAAAACGCGTTTTAAGCATGCACATGCATCTTTTGGTAGACGCGGATGAAGTTTTCTGCAAAACCACAAGATGTGCATGCAAATGGTGCTTTTGGCAGAACGCGCACGTGGATTTCTACCAAACGACGTGCTAAGCATGCCGATGCTGCTCTTTTTAGCACCCGCGCACGGATTTGTGCGAAAACGCGTTTTAAGCATGCACATGCATCTTTTGGTAGACGCGGATGAAGTTTTCTGCAAAACCACAAGATGTGCATGCAAATGGTGCTTTTGGCAGAACGCGCACGTGGATTTCTACCAAACGACGTGCTAAGCATGCCGATGCTGCTCTTTTTAGCACCCGCGCACGGATTTGCGCGAAAACGCGTTTTAAGCATGCACATGCATCTTTTGGTAGACGCGGATGAAGTTTTCTGCAAAACCACAAGATGTGCATGCAAATGGTGCTTTTGGCAGAACGCGCACGTGGATTTCTACCAAACGACGTGCTAAGCATGCCGATGCTGCTCTTTTTAGCACCCGCGCACGGATTTGTGCGAAAACGCGTTTTAAGCATGCACATGCATCTTTTGGTAGACGCGGATGAAGTTTTCTGCAAAACCACAAGATGTGCATGCAAATGGTGCTTTTGGCAGAACGCGCACGCGGATTTCTACCAAACGACGTGCTAAGCATGCCGATGCTGCTCTTTTTAGCACCCGCGCACGGATTTGTGCGAAAACGCGTTTTAAGCATGCACATGCATTTTTTGGTAGACGCGGATGAAGTTTTCTGCAAAACCACAAGATGTGCATGCAAATGGTGCTTTTGGCAGAACGCGCACGTGGATTTCTACCAAACGACGTGCTAAGCATGCCGATGCTGCTCTTTTTAGCACCCGCGCACGGATTTGTGCGAAAACGCGTTTTAAGCATGCACATGCATCTTTTGGTAGACGCGGATGAAGTTTTCTGCAAAACCACAAGATGTGCATGCAAATGGTGCTTTTGGCAGAACGCGCACGCGGATTTCTACCAAACGACGTGCTAAGCATGCCGATGCTGCTCTTTTTAGCACCCGCGCACGGATTTGTGCGAAAACGCGTTTTAAGCATGCACATGCATTTTTTGGTAGACGCGGATGAAGTTTTCTGCAAAACCACAAGATGTGCATGCAAATGGTGCTTTTGGCAGAACGCGCACGTGGATTTCTACCAAACGACGTGCTAAGCATGCCGATGCTGCTCTTTTTAGCACCCGCGCACGGATTTGTGCGAAAACGCGTTTTAAGCATGCACATGCATCTTTTGGTAGACGCGGATGAAGTTTTCTGCAAAACCACAAGATGTGCATGCAAATGGTGCTTTTGGCAGAACGCGCACGTGGATTTCTACCAAACGACGTGCTAAGCATGCCGATGCTGCTGTTTTTAGCACCCGCGCACGGATTTGTGCGAAAACGCGTTTTAAGCATGCACATGCATCTTTTGGTAGACGCGGATGAAGTTTTCTGCAAAACCACAAGATGTGCATGCAAATGGTGCTTTTGGCAGAACGCGCACGTGGATTTCTACCAAACGACGTGCTAAGCATGCCGATGCTGCTCTTTTTAGCACCCGCGCACGGATTTGTGCGAAAACGCGTTTAAGCATGCACATGCATCTTTTGGTAGACGCGGATGAAGTTTTCTGCAAAACCACAAGATGTGCATGCAAATGGTGCTTTTGGCAGAACGCGCACGTGGATTTCTACCAAACGACGTGCTAAGCATGCCGATGCTGCTCTTTTTAGCACCCGCGCACGGATTTGTGCGAAAACGCGTTTTAAGCATGCACATGCATCTTTTGGTAGACGCGGATGAAGTTTTCTGCAAAACCACAAGATGTGCATGCAAATGGTGCTTTTGGCAGAACGCGCACGTGGATTTCTACCAAACGACGTGCTAAGCATGCCGATGCTGCTCTTTTTAGCACCCGCGCACGGATTTGTGCGAAAACGCGTTTTAAGCATGCACATGCATCTTTTGGTAGACGCGGATGAAGTTTTCTGCAAAACCACAAGATGTGCATGCAAATGGTGCTTTTTCCAGAACGGGCACGTGGATTTCTACCAAACGACGTGCTAAGCATGCCGATGCTGCTCTTTTTAGCACCCGCGCACGGATTTGTGCGAAAACGCGTTTTAAGCATGCACATGCATCTTTTGGTAGACGCGGATGAAGTTTTCTGCAAAACCACAAGATGTGCATGCAAATGGTGCTTTTGGCAGAACGCGCACGTGGATTTCTACCAAACGACGTGCTAAGCATGCCGATGCTGCTCTTTTTAGCACCCGCGCACGGATTTGTGCGAAAACGCGTTTTAAGCATGCACATGCATCTTTTGGTAGACGCGGATGAAGTTTTCTGCAAAACCACAAGATGTGCATGCAAATGGTGCTTTTGGCAGAACGCGCACGTGGATTTCTACCAAACGACGTGCTAAGCATGCCGATGCTGCTCTTTTTAGCACCCGCGCACGGATTTGTGCGAAAACGCGTTTTAAGCATACACATGCATCTTTTGGTAGACGCGGATGAAGTTTTCTGCAAAACCACGAGATGTGCATGCAAATGCTGCTTTTTCCAGAACGCGCACGTGGATTTCTACCAAACGACGCGCTAAGCATGCCGATGCTGCTCTTTTTAGCACCCGCGCACGGATTTGTGCGAAAACGCGTTTTAAGCATGCACATGCATCTTTTGGTAGACGCGGATGAAGTTTTCTGCAAAACCACAAGATGTGCATGCAAATGGTGCTTTTGGCAGAACGCGCACGTGGATTTCTACCAAACGACGTGCTAAGCATGCCGATGCTGCTCTTTTTAGCACCCGCGCACGCATTTGTGCGAAAACGCGTTTTAAGCATGCACATGCATCTTTTGGTAGACGCGGATGAAGTTTTCTGCAAAACCACAAGATGTGCATGCAAATGGTGCTTTTGGCAGAACGCGCACGTGGATTTCTACCAAACGACGTGCTAAGCATGCCGATGCTGCTCTTTTTAGCACCCGCGCACGGATTTGTGCGAAAACGCGTTTTCAGCATGCACATGCATCTTTTGGTAGACGCGGATGAAGTTTTCTGCAAAACCACAAGGTGTGCATGCAAATGGTGCTTTTGGTAGAACGCGCACGTGGATTTCTACCAAACGACGTGCTAGGCATGCCGATGCTGCTCTTTTTAGCACCCGCGCACGCATTTGTGCGAAAACGCGTTTTAAGCATGCACATGCATCTTTTGGTAGACGCGGATGAAGTTTTCTGCAAAACCAGAAGATGTGCATGCAAATGGTGCTTTTGGCAGAACGCGCACGTGGATTTCTACCAAACGACGTGCTAAGCATGCCGATGCTGCTCTTTTTAGCACCCGCGCACGGATTTGTGCGAAAACGCGTTTTAAGCATACACATGCATCTTTTGGTAGACGCGGATGAAGTTTTCTGCAAAACCACAAGATGTGCATGCAAATGCTGCTTTTTCCAGAACGCGCACGTGGATTTCTACCAAACGACGCGCTAAGCATGCCGATGCTGCTCTTTTTAGCACCCGCGCACGGATTTGTGCGAAAACGCGTTTTAAGCATGCACATGCATCTTTTGGTAGACGCGGATGAAGTTTTCTTCAAAACCACAAGATGTGCATGCAAATGGTGCTTTTGGCAGAACGCGCACGTGGATTTCTACCAAACGACGTGCTAAGCATGCCGATGCTGCTCTTTTTAGCACCCGCGCACGCATTTGTGCGAAAACGCGTTTTAAGCATGCACATGCATCTTTTGGTAGACGCGGATGAGAGAGAGAAGAGAGAGAAAACAAGGGTAGGAAAGGCAGGGAGGTCAACCAGAACAGCATCCGGTTTGCTACCCTACACTGGGGGGGGGGGAAAGGGGAATAGAAAGAGGAAGAAAGGGAGAGAGGAATCACTGAGTACGTGTGGGAGCGACACCATACACAAGGACACTACAAGGACGCGGATGAAGTTTTCTGCAAAACCACAAGATGTGCATGCAAATGGTGCTTTTGGCAGAACGCGCACGTGGATTTCTACCAAACGACGTGCTAAGCATGCCGATGCTGCTCTTTTTAGCACCCGTGCACGGATTTGTGCGAAAACGCGTTTTCAGCATGCACATGCATCTTTTGGTAGACGCGGATGAAGTTTTCTGCAAAACCACAAGGTGTGCATGCAAATGGTGCTTTTGGTAGAACGCGCACGTGGATTTCTACCAAACGACGTGCTAGGCATGCCGATGCTGCTCTTTTTAGCACCCGCGCACGCATTTGTGCGAAAACGCGTTTTAAGCATGCACATGCATCTTTTGGTAGACGCGGATGAAGTTTTCTGCAAAACCAGAAGATGTGCATGCAAATGGTGCTTTTGGCAGAACGCGCACGTGGATTTCTACCAAACGACGTGCTAAGCATGCCGATGCTGCTCTTTTTAGCACCCGCGCACGGATTTGTGCGAAAACGCGTTTTAAGCATGCACATGCATCTTTTGGTAGACGCGGATGAAGTTTTCTGCAAAACCACAAGATGTGCATGCAAATGGTGCTTTTTCCAGAACGCGCACGTGGATTTCTACCAAACGACGCGCTAAGCATGCCGATGCTGCTCTTTTTAGCACCCGCGCACGGATTTGTGCGAAAACGCGTTTTAAGCATGCACATGCATCTTTTGGTAGACGCGGATGAAGTTTTCTGCAAAACCACAAGATGTGCATGCAAATGGTGCTTTTGGCAGAACGCGCACGTGGATTTCTACCAAACGACGTGCTAAGCATGCCGATGCTGCTCTTTTTAGCACCCGCGCACGCATTTGTGCGAAAACGCGTTTTAAGCATGCACATGCATCTTTTGGTAGACGCGGATGAAGTTTTCTGCAAAACCACAAGATGTGCATGCAAATGGTGCTTTTGGCAGAACGCGCACGTGGATTTCTACCAAACGACGTGCAAAGCATGCCGATGCTGCTCTTTTTAGCACCCGCGCACGGATTTGTGCGAAAACGCGTTTTAAGCATGCACATGCATCTTTTGGTAGACGCGGATGAAGTTTTCTGCAAAACCACAAGATGTGCATGCAAATGGTGCTTTTTCCAGAACGCGCACGTGGATTTCTACCAAACGACGCGCTAAGCATGCCGATGCTGCTCTTTTTAGCACCCGCGCACGGATTTGTGCGAAAACGCGTTTTAAGCATGCACATGCATCTTTTGGTAGACGCGGATGAAGTTTTCTGCAAAACCACAAGATGTGCATGCAAATGGTGCTTTTGGCAGAACGCGCACGTGGATTTCTACCAAACGACGTGCTAAGCATGCCGATGCTGCTCTTTTTAGCACCCGCGCACGGATTTGTGCGAAAACGCGTTTTAAGCATGCACATGCATCTTTTGGTAGACGCGGATGAAGTTTTCTGCAAAACCACAAGATGTGCATGCAAATGGTGCTTTTTCCAGAACGCGTACGTGGATTTCTACCAAACGACGCGCTAAGCATGCCGATGCTGCTCTTTTTAGCACCCGCGCACGGATTTGTGCGAAAACGCGTTTTAAGCATGCACATGCATCTTTTGGTAGACGCGGATGAAGTTTTCTGCAAAACCACAAGATGTGCATGCAAATGGTGCTTTTGGCAGAACGCGCACGTGGATTTCTACCAAACGACGTGCTAAGCATGCCGATGCTGCTCTTTTTAGCACCCGCGCACGCATTTGTGCGAAAACGCGTTTTAAGCATGCACATGCATCTTTTGGTAGACGCGGATGAAGTTTTCTGCAAAACCACAAGATGTGCATGCAAATGGTGCTTTTGGCAGAACGCGCACGTGGATTTCTACCAAACGACGTGCTAAGCATGCCGATGCTGCTCTTTTTAGCACCCGCGCACGCATTTGTGCGAAAACGCGTTTTAAGCATGCACATGCATCTTTTGGTAGACGCGGATGAAGTTTTCTGCAAAACCACAAGATGTGCATGCAAATGGTGCTTTTGGCAGAACGCGCACGCGGATTTCTACCAAACGACGTGCTAAGCATGCCGATGCTGCTCTTTTTAGCACCCGCGCACGGATTTGTGCGAAAACGCGTTTTAAGCATGCACATGCATCTTTTGGTAGACGCGGATGAAGTTTTCTGCAAAACCACAAGATGTGCATGCAAATGGTGCTTTTGGCAGAACGCGCACGTGGATTTCTACCAAACGACGTGCTAAGCATGCCGATGCTGCTCTTTTTAGCACCCGCGCACGGATTTGTGCGAAAACGCGTTTTAAGCATGCACATGCATCTTTTGGTAGACGCGGATGAAGTTTTCTGCAAAACCACAAGATGTGCATACAAATGGTGCTTTTGGCAGAACGCGCACGTGGATTTCTACCAAACGACGTGCTAAGCATGCCGATGCTGCTCTTTTTAGCACCCGCGCACGGATTTGTGCGAAAACGCGTTTTAAGCATGCACATGCATCTTTTGGTAGACGCGGATGAAGTTTTCTGCAAAACCACAAGATGTGCATGCAAATGGTGCTTTTGGCAGAACGCGCACGTGGATTTCTACCAAACGACGTGCTAAGCATGCCGATGCTGCTCTTTTTAGCACCCGCGCACGGATTTGCGCGAAAACGCGTTTTAAGCATGCACATGCATCTTTTGGTAGACGCGGATGAAGTTTTCTGCAAAACCACAAGATGTGCATGCAAATGGTGCTTTTGGCAGAACGCGCACGTGGATTTCTACCAAACGACGTGCTAAGCATGCCGATGCTGCTCTTTTTAGCACCCGCGCACGGATTTGTGCGAAAACGCGTTTTAAGCATGCACATGCATCTTTTGGTAGACGCGGATGAAGTTTTCTGCAAAACCACAAGATGTGCATGCAAATGGTGCTTTTGGCAGAACGCGCACGCGGATTTCTACCAAACGACGTGCTAAGCATGCCGATGCTGCTCTTTTTAGCACCCGCGCACGGATTTGTGCGAAAACGCGTTTTAAGCATGCACATGCATTTTTTGGTAGACGCGGATGAAGTTTTCTGCAAAACCACAAGATGTGCATGCAAATGGTGCTTTTGGCAGAACGCGCACGTGGATTTCTACCAAACGACGTGCTAAGCATGCCGATGCTGCTCTTTTTAGCACCCGCGCACGGATTTGTGCGAAAACGCGTTTTAAGCATGCACATGCATCTTTTGGTAGACGCGGATGAAGTTTTCTGCAAAACCACAAGATGTGCATGCAAATGGTGCTTTTGGCAGAACGCGCACGCGGATTTCTACCAAACGACGTGCTAAGCATGCCGATGCTGCTCTTTTTAGCACCCGCGCACGGATTTGTGCGAAAACGCGTTTTAAGCATGCACATGCATTTTTTGGTAGACGCGGATGAAGTTTTCTGCAAAACCACAAGATGTGCATGCAAATGGTGCTTTTGGCAGAACGCGCACGTGGATTTCTACCAAACGACGTGCTAAGCATGCCGATGCTGCTCTTTTTAGCACCCGCGCACGGATTTGTGCGAAAACGCGTTTTAAGCATGCACATGCATCTTTTGGTAGACGCGGATGAAGTTTTCTGCAAAACCACAAGATGTGCATGCAAATGGTGCTTTTGGCAGAACGCGCACGTGGATTTCTACCAAACGACGTGCTAAGCATGCCGATGCTGCTGTTTTTAGCACCCGCGCACGGATTTGTGCGAAAACGCGTTTTAAGCATGCACATGCATCTTTTGGTAGACGCGGATGAAGTTTTCTGCAAAACCACAAGATGTGCATGCAAATGGTGCTTTTGGCAGAACGCGCACGTGGATTTCTACCAAACGACGTGCTAAGCATGCCGATGCTGCTCTTTTTAGCACCCGCGCACGGATTTGTGCGAAAACGCGTTTAAGCATGCACATGCATCTTTTGGTAGACGCGGATGAAGTTTTCTGCAAAACCACAAGATGTGCATGCAAATGGTGCTTTTGGCAGAACGCGCACGTGGATTTCTACCAAACGACGTGCTAAGCATGCCGATGCTGCTCTTTTTAGCACCCGCGCACGGATTTGTGCGAAAACGCGTTTTAAGCATGCACATGCATCTTTTGGTAGACGCGGATGAAGTTTTCTGCAAAACCACAAGATGTGCATGCAAATGGTGCTTTTGGCAGAACGCGCACGTGGATTTCTACCAAACGACGTGCTAAGCATGCCGATGCTGCTCTTTTTAGCACCCGCGCACGGATTTGTGCGAAAACGCGTTTTAAGCATGCACATGCATCTTTTGGTAGACGCGGATGAAGTTTTCTGCAAAACCACAAGATGTGCATGCAAATGGTGCTTTTTCCAGAACGGGCACGTGGATTTCTACCAAACGACGTGCTAAGCATGCCGATGCTGCTCTTTTTAGCACCCGCGCACGGATTTGTGCGAAAACGCGTTTTAAGCATGCACATGCATCTTTTGGTAGACGCGGATGAAGTTTTCTGCAAAACCACAAGATGTGCATGCAAATGGTGCTTTTGGCAGAACGCGCACGTGGATTTCTACCAAACGACGTGCTAAGCATGCCGATGCTGCTCTTTTTAGCACCCGCGCACGGATTTGTGCGAAAACGCGTTTTAAGCATGCACATGCATCTTTTGGTAGACGCGGATGAAGTTTTCTGCAAAACCACAAGATGTGCATGCAAATGGTGCTTTTGGCAGAACGCGCACGTGGATTTCTACCAAACGACGTGCTAAGCATGCCGATGCTGCTCTTTTTAGCACCCGCGCACGGATTTGTGCGAAAACGCGTTTTAAGCATACACATGCATCTTTTGGTAGACGCGGATGAAGTTTTCTGCAAAACCACGAGATGTGCATGCAAATGCTGCTTTTTCCAGAACGCGCACGTGGATTTCTACCAAACGACGCGCTAAGCATGCCGATGCTGCTCTTTTTAGCACCCGCGCACGGATTTGTGCGAAAACGCGTTTTAAGCATGCACATGCATCTTTTGGTAGACGCGGATGAAGTTTTCTGCAAAACCACAAGATGTGCATGCAAATGGTGCTTTTGGCAGAACGCGCACGTGGATTTCTACCAAACGACGTGCTAAGCATGCCGATGCTGCTCTTTTTAGCACCCGCGCACGCATTTGTGCGAAAACGCGTTTTAAGCATGCACATGCATCTTTTGGTAGACGCGGATGAAGTTTTCTGCAAAACCACAAGATGTGCATGCAAATGGTGCTTTTGGCAGAACGCGCACGTGGATTTCTACCAAACGACGTGCTAAGCATGCCGATGCTGCTCTTTTTAGCACCCGCGCACGGATTTGTGCGAAAACGCGTTTTCAGCATGCACATGCATCTTTTGGTAGACGCGGATGAAGTTTTCTGCAAAACCACAAGGTGTGCATGCAAATGGTGCTTTTGGTAGAACGCGCACGTGGATTTCTACCAAACGACGTGCTAGGCATGCCGATGCTGCTCTTTTTAGCACCCGCGCACGCATTTGTGCGAAAACGCGTTTTAAGCATGCACATGCATCTTTTGGTAGACGCGGATGAAGTTTTCTGCAAAACCAGAAGATGTGCATGCAAATGGTGCTTTTGGCAGAACGCGCACGTGGATTTCTACCAAACGACGTGCTAAGCATGCCGATGCTGCTCTTTTTAGCACCCGCGCACGGATTTGTGCGAAAACGCGTTTTAAGCATACACATGCATCTTTTGGTAGACGCGGATGAAGTTTTCTGCAAAACCACAAGATGTGCATGCAAATGCTGCTTTTTCCAGAACGCGCACGTGGATTTCTACCAAACGACGCGCTAAGCATGCCGATGCTGCTCTTTTTAGCACCCGCGCACGGATTTGTGCGAAAACGCGTTTTAAGCATGCACATGCATCTTTTGGTAGACGCGGATGAAGTTTTCTTCAAAACCACAAGATGTGCATGCAAATGGTGCTTTTGGCAGAACGCGCACGTGGATTTCTACCAAACGACGTGCTAAGCATGCCGATGCTGCTCTTTTTAGCACCCGCGCACGCATTTGTGCGAAAACGCGTTTTAAGCATGCACATGCATCTTTTGGTAGACGCGGATGAGAGAGAGAAGAGAGAGAAAACAAGGGTAGGAAAGGCAGGGAGGTCAACCAGAACAGCATCCGGTTTGCTACCCTACACTGGGGGTGGGGGAAAGGGGAATAGAAAGAGGAAGAAAGGGAGAGAGGAATCACTGAGTACGTGTGGGAGCGACACCATACACAAGGACACTACAAGGACGCGGATGAAGTTTTCTGCAAAACCACAAGATGTGCATGCAAATGGTGCTTTTGGCAGAACGCGCACGTGGATTTCTACCAAACGACGTGCTAAGCATGCCGATGCTGCTCTTTTTAGCACCCGTGCACGGATTTGTGCGAAAACGCGTTTTCAGCATGCACATGCATCTTTTGGTAGACGCGGATGAAGTTTTCTGCAAAACCACAAGGTGTGCATGCAAATGGTGCTTTTGGTAGGACGCGCACGTGGATTTCTACCAAACGACGTGCTAGGCATGCCGATGCTGCTCTTTTTAGCACCCGCGCACGCATTTGTGCGAAAACGCGTTTTAAGCATGCACATGCATCTTTTGGTAGACGCGGATGAAGTTTTCTGCAAAACCAGAAGATGTGCATGCAAATGGTGCTTTTGGCAGAACGCGCACGTGGATTTCTACCAAACGACGTGCTAAGCATGCCGATGCTGCTGTTTTTAGCACCCGCGCACGGATTTGTGCGAAAACGCGTTTTAAGCATGCACATGCATCTTTTGGTAGACGCGGATGAAGTTTTCTGCAAAACCACAAGATGTGCATGCAAATGGTGCTTTTGGCAGAACGCGCACGTGGATTTCTACCAAACGACGTGCTAAGCATGCCGATGCTGCTCTTTTTAGCACCCGCGCACGGATTTGTGCGAAAACGCGTTTAAGCATGCACATGCATCTTTTGGTAGACGCGGATGAAGTTTTCTGCAAAACCACAAGATGTGCATGCAAATGGTGCTTTTGGCAGAACGCGCACGTGGATTTCTACCAAACGACGTGCTAAGCATGCCGATGCTGCTCTTTTTAGCACCCGCGCACGGATTTGTGCGAAAACGCGTTTTAAGCATGCACATGCATCTTTTGGTAGACGCGGATGAAGTTTTCTGCAAAACCACAAGATGTGCATGCAAATGGTGCTTTTGGCAGAACGCGCACGTGGATTTCTACCAAACGACGTGCTAAGCATGCCGATGCTGCTCTTTTTAGCACCCGCGCACGGATTTGTGCGAAAACGCGTTTTAAGCATGCACATGCATCTTTTGGTAGACGCGGATGAAGTTTTCTGCAAAACCACAAGATGTGCATGCAAATGGTGCTTTTTCCAGAACGGGCACGTGGATTTCTACCAAACGACGTGCTAAGCATGCCGATGCTGCTCTTTTTAGCACCCGCGCACGGATTTGTGCGAAAACGCGTTTTAAGCATGCACATGCATCTTTTGGTAGACGCGGATGAAGTTTTCTGCAAAACCACAAGATGTGCATGCAAATGGTGCTTTTGGCAGAACGCGCACGTGGATTTCTACCAAACGACGTGCTAAGCATGCCGATGCTGCTCTTTTTAGCACCCGCGCACGGATTTGTGCGAAAACGCGTTTTAAGCATGCACATGCATCTTTTGGTAGACGCGGATGAAGTTTTCTGCAAAACCACAAGATGTGCATGCAAATGGTGCTTTTGGCAGAACGCGCACGTGGATTTCTACCAAACGACGTGCTAAGCATGCCGATGCTGCTCTTTTTAGCACCCGCGCACGGATTTGTGCGAAAACGCGTTTTAAGCATACACATGCATCTTTTGGTAGACGCGGATGAAGTTTTCTGCAAAACCACGAGATGTGCATGCAAATGCTGCTTTTTCCAGAACGCGCACGTGGATTTCTACCAAACGACGCGCTAAGCATGCCGATGCTGCTCTTTTTAGCACCCGCGCACGGATTTGTGCGAAAACGCGTTTTAAGCATGCACATGCATCTTTTGGTAGACGCGGATGAAGTTTTCTGCAAAACCACAAGATGTGCATGCAAATGGTGCTTTTGGCAGAACGCGCACGTGGATTTCTACCAAACGACGTGCTAAGCATGCCGATGCTGCTCTTTTTAGCACCCGCGCACGCATTTGTGCGAAAACGCGTTTTAAGCATGCACATGCATCTTTTGGTAGACGCGGATGAAGTTTTCTGCAAAACCACAAGATGTGCATGCAAATGGTGCTTTTGGCAGAACGCGCACGTGGATTTCTACCAAACGACGTGCTAAGCATGCCGATGCTGCTCTTTTTAGCACCCGCGCACGGATTTGTGCGAAAACGCGTTTTCAGCATGCACATGCATCTTTTGGTAGACGCGGATGAAGTTTTCTGCAAAACCACAAGGTGTGCATGCAAATGGTGCTTTTGGTAGAACGCGCACGTGGATTTCTACCAAACGACGTGCTAGGCATGCCGATGCTGCTCTTTTTAGCACCCGCGCACGCATTTGTGCGAAAACGCGTTTTAAGCATGCACATGCATCTTTTGGTAGACGCGGATGAAGTTTTCTGCAAAACCAGAAGATGTGCATGCAAATGGTGCTTTTGGCAGAACGCGCACGTGGATTTCTACCAAACGACGTGCTAAGCATGCCGATGCTGCTCTTTTTAGCACCCGCGCACGGATTTGTGCGAAAACGCGTTTTAAGCATACACATGCATCTTTTGGTAGACGCGGATGAAGTTTTCTGCAAAACCACAAGATGTGCATGCAAATGCTGCTTTTTCCAGAACGCGCACGTGGATTTCTACCAAACGACGCGCTAAGCATGCCGATGCTGCTCTTTTTAGCACCCGCGCACGGATTTGTGCGAAAACGCGTTTTAAGCATGCACATGCATCTTTTGGTAGACGCGGATGAAGTTTTCTTCAAAACCACAAGATGTGCATGCAAATGGTGCTTTTGGCAGAACGCGCACGTGGATTTCTACCAAACGACGTGCTAAGCATGCCGATGCTGCTCTTTTTAGCACCCGCGCACGCATTTGTGCGAAAACGCGTTTTAAGCATGCACATGCATCTTTTGGTAGACGCGGATGAGAGAGAGAAGAGAGAGAAAACAAGGGTAGGAAAGGCAGGGAGGTCAACCAGAACAGCATCCGGTTTGCTACCCTACACTGGGGGTGGGGGAAAGGGGAATAGAAAGAGGAAGAAAGGGAGAGAGGAATCACTGAGTACGTGTGGGAGCGACACCATACACAAGGACACTACAAGGACGCGGATGAAGTTTTCTGCAAAACCACAAGATGTGCATGCAAATGGTGCTTTTGGCAGAACGCGCACGTGGATTTCTACCAAACGACGTGCTAAGCATGCCGATGCTGCTCTTTTTAGCACCCGTGCACGGATTTGTGCGAAAACGCGTTTTCAGCATGCACATGCATCTTTTGGTAGACGCGGATGAAGTTTTCTGCAAAACCACAAGGTGTGCATGCAAATGGTGCTTTTGGTAGGACGCGCACGTGGATTTCTACCAAACGACGTGCTAGGCATGCCGATGCTGCTCTTTTTAGCACCCGCGCACGCATTTGTGCGAAAACGCGTTTTAAGCATGCACATGCATCTTTTGGTAGACGCGGATGAAGTTTTCTGCAAAACCAGAAGATGTGCATGCAAATGGTGCTTTTGGCAGAACGCGCACGTGGATTTCTACCAAACGACGTGCTAAGCATGCCGATGCTGCTCTTTTTAGCACCCGCGCACGGATTTGTGCGAAAACGCGTTTTAAGCATGCACATGCATCTTTTGGTAGACGCGGATGAAGTTTTCTGCAAAACCACAAGATGTGCATGCAAATGGTGCTTTTTCCAGAACGCGCACGTGGATTTCTACCAAACGACGCGCTAAGCATGCCGATGCTGCTCTTTTTAGCACCCGCGCACGGATTTGTGCGAAAACGCGTTTTAAGCATGCACATGCATCTTTTGGTAGACGCGGATGAAGTTTTCTGCAAAACCACAAGATGTGCATGCAAATGGTGCTTTTGGCAGAACGCGCACGTGGATTTCTACCAAACGACGTGCTAAGCATGCCGATGCTGCTCTTTTTAGCACCCGCGCACGCATTTGTGCGAAAACGCGTTTTAAGCATGCACATGCATCTTTTGGTAGACGCGGATGAAGTTTTCTGCAAAACCACAAGATGTGCATGCAAATGGTGCTTTTGGCAGAACGCGCACGTGGATTTCTACCAAACGACGTGCAAAGCATGCCGATGCTGCTCTTTTTAGCACCCGCGCACGGATTTGTGCGAAAACGCGTTTTAAGCATGCACATGCATCTTTTGGTAGACGCGGATGAAGTTTTCTGCAAAACCACAAGATGTGCATGCAAATGGTGCTTTTTCCAGAACGCGCCTGTGGATTTCTACCAAACGACGCGCTAAGCATGCCGATGCTGCTCTTTTTAGCACCCGCGCACGGATTTGTGCGAAAACGCGTTTTAAGCATGCACATGCATCTTTTGGTAGACGCGGATGAAGTTTTCTGCAAAACCACAAGATGTGCATGCAAATGGTGCTTTTGGCAGAACGCGCACGTGGATTTCTACCAAACGACGTGCTAAGCATGCCGATGCTGCTCTTTTTAGCACCCGCGCACGGATTTGTGCGAAAACGCGTTTTAAGCATGCACATGCATCTTTTGGTAGACGCGGATGAAGTTTTCTGCAAAACCACAAGATGTGCATGCAAATGGTGCTTTTTCCAGAACGCGTACGTGGATTTCTACCAAACGACGCGCTAAGCATGCCGATGCTGCTCTTTTTAGCACCCGCGCACGGATTTGTGCGAAAACGCGTTTTAAGCATGCACATGCATCTTTTGGTAGACGCGGATGAAGTTTTCTGCAAAACCACAAGATGTGCATGCAAATGGTGCTTTTGGCAGAACGCGCACGTGGATTTCTACCAAACGACGTGCTAAGCATGCCGATGCTGCTCTTTTTAGCACCCGCGCACGCATTTGTGCGAAAACGCGTTTTAAGCATGCACATGCATCTTTTGGTAGACGCGGATGAAGTTTTCTGCAAAACCACAAGATGTGCATGCAAATGGTGCTTTTGGCAGAACGCGCACGTGGATTTCTACCAAACGACGTGCTAAGCATGCCGATGCTGCTCTTTTTAGCACCCGCGCACGCATTTGTGCGAAAACGCGTTTTAAGCATGCACATGCATCTTTTGGTAGACGCGGATGAAGTTTTCTGCAAAACCACAAGATGTGCATGCAAATGGTGCTTTTGGCAGAACGCGCACGCGGATTTCTACCAAACGACGTGCTAAGCATGCCGATGCTGCTCTTTTTAGCACCCGCGCACGGATTTGTGCGAAAACGCGTTTTAAGCATGCACATGCATCTTTTGGTAGACGCGGATGAAGTTTTCTGCAAAACCACAAGATGTGCATGCAAATGGTGCTTTTGGCAGAACGCGCACGTGGATTTCTACCAAACGACGTGCTAAGCATGCCGATGCTGCTCTTTTTAGCACCCGCGCACGGATTTGTGCGAAAACGCGTTTTAAGCATGCACATGCATCTTTTGGTAGACGCGGATGAAGTTTTCTGCAAAACCACAAGATGTGCATACAAATGGTGCTTTTGGCAGAACGCGCACGTGGATTTCTACCAAACGACGTGCTAAGCATGCCGATGCTGCTCTTTTTAGCACCCGCGCACGGATTTGTGCGAAAACGCGTTTTAAGCATGCACATGCATCTTTTGGTAGACGCGGATGAAGTTTTCTGCAAAACCACAAGATGTGCATGCAAATGGTGCTTTTTCCAGAACGCGCACGTGGATTTCTACCAAACGACGCGCTAAGCATGCCGATGCTGCTCTTTTTAGCACCCGCGCACGGATTTGTGCGAAAACGCGTTTTAAGCATGCACATGCATCTTTTGGTAGACGCGGATGAAGTTTTCTGCAAAACCACAAGATGTGCATGCAAATGGTGCTTTTGGCAGAACGCGCACGTGGATTTCTACCAAACGACGTGCTAAGCATGCCGATGCTTCTCTTTTTAGCACCCGCGCACGCATTTGTGCGAAAACGCGTTTTAAGCATGCACATGCATCTTTTGGTAGACGCGGATGAAGTTTTCTGCAAAACCACAAGATGTGCATGCAAATGGTGCTTTTGGCAGAACGCGCACGTGGATTTCTACCAAACGACGTGCTAAGCATGCCGATGCTGCTCTTTTTAGCACCCGCGCACGGATTTGTGCGAAAACGCGTTTTAAGCATGCACATGCATCTTTTGGTAGACGCGGATGAAGTTTTCTGCAAAACCACAAGATGTGCATGCAAATGGTGCTTTTGGCAGAACGCGCACGTGGATTTCTACCAAACGACGTGCTAAGCATGCCGATGCTGCTCTTTTTAGCACCCGCGCACGGATTTGCGCGAAAACGCGTTTTAAGCATGCACATGCATCTTTTGGTAGACGCGGATGAAGTTTTCTGCAAAACCACAAGATGTGCATGCAAATGGTGCTTTTGGCAGAACGCGCACGTGGATTTCTACCAAACGACGTGCTAAGCATGCCGATGCTGCTCTTTTTAGCACCCGCGCACGGATTTGTGCGAAAACGCGTTTTAAGCATGCACATGCATCTTTTGGTAGACGCGGATGAAGTTTTCTGCAAAACCACAAGATGTGCATGCAAATGGTGCTTTTGGCAGAACGCGCACGTGGATTTCTACCAAACGACGTGCTAAGCATGCCGATGCTGCTCTTTTTAGCACCCGCGCACGGATTTGTGCGAAAACGCGTTTAAGCATGCACATGCATCTTTTGGTAGACGCGGATGAAGTTTTCTGCAAAACCACAAGATGTGCATGCAAATGGTGCTTTTGGCAGAACGCGCACGTGGATTTCTACCAAACGACGTGCTAAGCATGCCGATGCTGCTCTTTTTAGCACCCGCGCACGGATTTGTGCGAAAACGCGTTTTAAGCATGCACATGCATCTTTTGGTAGACGCGGATGAAGTTTTCTGCAAAACCACAAGATGTGCATGCAAATGGTGCTTTTGGCAGAACGCGCACGTGGATTTCTACCAAACGACGTGCTAAGCATGCCGATGCTGCTCTTTTTAGCACCCGCGCACGGATTTGTGCGAAAACGCGTTTTAAGCATGCACATGCATCTTTTGGTAGACGCGGATGAAGTTTTCTGCAAAACCACAAGATGTGCATGCAAATGGTGCTTTTTCCAGAACGGGCACGTGGATTTCTACCAAACGACGTGCTAAGCATGCCGATGCTGCTCTTTTTAGCACCCGCGCACGGATTTGTGCGAAAACGCGTTTTAAGCATGCACATGCATCTTTTGGTAGACGCGGATGAAGTTTTCTGCAAAACCACAAGATGTGCATGCAAATGGTGCTTTTGGCAGAACGCGCACGTGGATTTCTACCAAACGACGTGCTAAGCATGCCGATGCTGCTCTTTTTAGCACCCGCGCACGGATTTGTGCGAAAACGCGTTTTAAGCATGCACATGCATCTTTTGGTAGACGCGGATGAAGTTTTCTGCAAAACCACAAGATGTGCATGCAAATGGTGCTTTTGGCAGAACGCGCACGTGGATTTCTACCAAACGACGTGCTAAGCATGCCGATGCTGCTCTTTTTAGCACCCGCGCACGCATTTGTGCGAAAACGCGTTTTAAGCATGCACATGCATCTTTTGGTAGACGCGGATGAAGTTTTCTGCAAAACCAGAAGATGTGCATGCAAATGGTGCTTTTGGCAGAACGCGCACGTGGATTTCTACCAAACGACGTGCTAAACATGCCGATGCTGCTCTTTTTAGCACCCGCGCACGGATTTGTGCGAAAACGCGTTTTAAGCATGCACATGCATCTTTTGGTAGACGCGGATGAAGTTTTCTGCAAAACCACAAGGTGTGCATGCAAATGGTGCTTTTGGCAGAACGCGCACGTGGATTTCTACCAAACGACGTGCTAAGCATGCCGATGCTGCTCTTTTTAGCACCCGCGCACGCATTTGTGCGAAAACGCGTTTTAAGCATGCACATGCATCTTTTGGTAGACGCGGATGAAGTTTTCTGCAAAACCAGAAGATGTGCATGCAAATGGTGCTTTTGGCAGAACGCGCACGTGGATTTCTACCAAACGACGTGCTAAGCATGCCGATGCTGCTCTTTTTAGCACCCGCGCACGGATTTGTGCGAAAACGCGTTTTAAGCATGCACATGCATCTTTTGGTAGACGCGGATGAAGTTTTCTGCAAAACCACAAGATGTGCATGCAAATGGTGCTTTTTCCAGAACGCGCACGTGGATTTCTACCAAAAGACGTGCTAAGCATGCCGATGCTGCTCTTTTTAGCACCCGCGCACGGATTTGTGCGAAAACGCGTTTTAAGCATGCACATGCATCTTTTGGTAGACGCGGATGAAGTTTTCTGCAAAACCACAAGATGTGCATGCAAATGGTGCTTTTGGCAGAACGCGCACGTGGATTTCTACCAAACGACGTGCTAAGCATGCCGATGCTGCTCTTTTTAGCACCCGCGCACGGATTTGTGCGAAAACGCGTTTTAAGCATGCACATGCATCTTTTGGTAGACGCGGATGAAGTTTTCTGCAAAACCACAAGATGTGCATGCAAATGGTGCTTTTGGCAGAACGCGCACGTGGATTTCTACCAAACGACGTGCTAAGCATGCCGATGCTGCTCTTTTTAGCACCCGCGCACGCATTTGTGCGAAAACGCGTTTTAAGCATGCACATGCATCTTTTGGTAGACGCGGATGAAGTTTTCTGCAAAACCAGAAGATGTGCATGCAAATGGTGCTTTTGGCAGAACGCGCACGTGGATTTCTACCAAACGACGTGCTAAGCATGCCGATGCTGCTCTTTCTAGCACCCGCGCACGGATTTGTGCGAAAACGCGTTTTAAGCATGCACATGCATCTTTTGGTAGACGCGGATGAAGTTTTCTGCAAAACCACAAGATGTGCATGCAAATGATGCTTTTTCCAGAACGCGCACGTGGATTTCTACCAAACGACGTGCTAAGCATGCCGATGCTGCTCTTTTTAGCACCCGCGCACGGATTTGTGCGAAAACGCGTTTTAAGCATGCACATGCATCTTTTGGTAGACGCGGATGAAGTTTTCTGCAAAACCACAAGATGTGCATGCAAATGGTGCTTTTGGCAGAACGCGCACGTGGATTTCTACCAAACGACGTGCTAAGCATGCCGATGCTGCTCTTTTTAGCACCCGCGCACACATTTGTGCGAAAACGCGTTTTAAGCATGCACATGCATCTTTTGGTAGACGCGGATAAAGTTTTCTGCAAAACCACAAGATGTGCATGCAAATGGTGCTTTTGGCAGAACGCGCACGTGGATTTCTACCAAACGACGTGCTAAGCATGCCGATGCTGCTCTTTTTAGCACCCGCGCACGGATTTGTGCGAAAACGCGTTTTAAGCATGCACATGCATCTTTTGGTAGACGCGGATGAAGTTTTCTGCAAAACCACAAGATGTGCATGCAAATGGTGCTTTTGGCAGAACGCGCACGTGGATTTCTACCAAACGACGTGCTAAGCATGCCGATGCTGCTCTTTTTAGCACCCGCGCACGGATTTGGGCGAAAACGCGTTTTAAGCATGCACATGCATCTTTTGGTAGACGCGGATGAAGTTTTCTGCAAAACCACAAGATGTGCATGCAAATGGTGCTTTTGGCAGAACGCGCACGTGGATTTCTACCAAACGACGTGCTAAGCATGCCGATGCTGCTCTTTTTAGCACCCGTGCGCGGATTTGTGCGAAAACGCGTTTTAAGCATGCACATGCATCTTTTGGTAGACGCGGATGAAGTTTTCTTCAAAACCACAAGATGTGCATGCAAATGGTGCTTTTGGCAGAACGCGCACGTGGATTTCTACCAAACGACGTGCTAAGCATGCCGATGCTGCTCTTTTTAGCACCCGCGCACGCATTTGTGCGAAAACGCGTTTTAAGCATGCACATACATCTTTTGGTAGACGCAGATGAAGTTTTCTGCAAAACCACAAGATGTGCATGCAAATGGTGCTTTTGGCAGAACGCGCACGTGGATTTCTACCAAACGACGTGCTAAGCATGCCGATGCTGCTCTTTTTAGCACCCGCGCACGGATTTGTGCGAAAACGCGTTTTAAGCATGCACATGCATCTTTTGGTAGACGCGGATGAAGTTTTCTGCAAAACCACAATATGTGCATGCAAATGGTGCTTTTGGCAGAACGCGCACGTGGATTTCTACCAAACGACGTACTAAGCATGCCGATGCTGCTCTTTTTAGCACCCGCGCACGCATTTGTGCGAAAACGCGTTTTAAGCATTCACATGCATCCTTTGGTAGACGCGGATAAAGTTTTCTGTAAAACCACAAGATGTGCATGCAAATGGTGCTTTTTGCAGAACGCGCACGTGGATTTCTACCAAACGACGTGCTAAGCATGCCGATGCTGCTCTTTTTAGCACCCGCGCACGGATTTGTGCGAAAACGCGTTTTAAGCATGCACATGCATATTTTGGTAGACGCGGATGAAGTTTTCTGCAAAACCACAAGATGTGCATGCAAATGGTGCTTTTGGCAGAACGCGCACGTGGATTTCTACCAAACGACGTGCTAAGCATGCCGATGCTGCTCTTTTTAGCACCCGCGCACGGATTTGTGCGAAAACGCGTTTTAAGCATGCACATGCATCTTTTGGTAGACGCGGATGAAGTTTTCTGCAAAACCACAAGATGTGCATGCAAATGGTGCTTTTGGCAGAACGCGCACGTGGATTTCTACCAAACGACGTGCTAAGCATGCCGATGCTGCTCTTTTTAGCACCCGCGCACGCATTTGTGCGAAAACGCGTTTTAAGCATGCACATGCATCTTTTGGTAGACGCGGATGAAGTTTTCTGCAAAACCAGAAGATGTGCATGCAAATGGTGCTTTTGGCAGAACGCGCACGTGGATTTCTACCAAACGACGTGCTAAGCATGCCGATGCTGCTCTTTTTAGCACCCGCGCACGGATTTGTGCGAAAACGCGTTTTAAGCATGCACATGCATCTTTTGGTAGACGCGGATGAAGTTTTCTGCAAAACCACAAGGTGTGCATGGAAATGGTGCTTTTGGCAGAACGCGCACGTGGATTTCTACCAAACGACGTGCTAAGCATGCCGATGCTGCTCTTTTTAGCACCCGCGCACGCATTTGTGCGAAAACGCGTTTTAAGCATGCACATGCATCTTTTGGTAGACGCGGATGAAGTTTTCTGCAAAACCAGAAGATGTGCATGCAAATGGTGCTTTTGGCAGAACGCGCACGTGGATTTCTACCAAACGACGTGCTAAGCATGCCGATGCTGCTCTTTTTAGCACCCGCGCACGGATTTGTGCGAAAACGCGTTTTAAGCATGCACATGCATCTTTTGGTAGACGCGGATGAAGTTTTCTGCAAAACCACAAGATGTGCATGCAAATGGTGCTTTTTCCAGAACGCGCACGTGGATTTCTACCAAACGACGTGCTAAGCATGCCGATGCTGCTCTTTTTAGCACCCGCGCACGGATTTGTGCGAAAACGCGTTTTAAGCATGCACATGCATCTTTTGGTAGACGCGGATGAAGTTTTCTTCAAAACCACAAGATGTGCATGCAAATGGTGCTTTTGGCAGAACGCACACGTGGATTTCTACCAAACGACGTGCTAAGCATGCCGATGCTGCTCTTTTTAGCACCCGCGCACGCATTTGTGCGAAAACGCGTTTTAAGCATGCACATGCATCTTTTGGTAGACGCGGATGAAGTTTTCTGCAAAACCACAAGATGTGCATGCAAATGGTGCTTTTGGCAGAACGCGCACGTGGATTTCTACCAAACGACGTGCTAAGCATGCCGATGCTGCTCTTTTTAGCACCCGCGCACGGATTTGTGCGAAAACGCGTTTTAAGCATGCACATGCATCTTTTGGTAGACGCGGATGAAGTTTTCTGCAAAACCACAAGATGTGCATGCAAATGGTGCTTTTGGCAGAACGCGCACGTGGATTTCTACCAAACGACGTGCTAAGCATGCCGATTCTGCTCTTTTTAGCACCCGCGCACGGATTTGTGCGAAAACGCGTTTTAAGCATGCACATGCATCTTTTGGTAGACGCGGATGAAGTTTTCTACAAAACCACAAGATGTGCATGCAAATGGTGCTTTTGGCAGAACGCGCACGTGGATTTCTACCAAACGACGTGCTAAGCATGCCGATGCTGCTCTTTTTAGCACCCGCGCACGCATTTGTGCGAAAACGCGTTTTAAGCATGCACATGCATCCTTTGGTAGACGCGGATGAAGTTTTCTGCAAAACCACAAGATGTGCATGCAAATGGTGCTTTTGGCAGAACGCGCACGTGGATTTCTACCAAACGACGTGCTAAGCATGCCGATGCTGCTCTTTTTAGCACCCGCGCATGCATTTGTGCGAAAACGCGTTTTAAGCATGCACATGCATCTTTTGGTAGACGCGGATGAAGTTTTCTGCAAGACCAGAAGATGTGCATGCAAATGGTGCTTTTGGCAGAACGCGCACGTGGATTTCTACCAAACGACGTGCTAAGCATGCCGATGCTGCTCTTTTTAGCACCCGCGCACGGATTCGTGCGAAAACGCGTTTTAAGCATGCACATGCATCTTTTGGTAGACGCGGATGAAGTTTTCTGCAAAACCACAAGGTGTGCATGCAAATGGTGCTTTTGGCAGAACGCGCACGTGGATTTCTACCAAACGACGTGCTAAGCATGCCGATGCTGCTCTTTTTAGCACCCGCGCACGCATTTGTGCGAAAACGCGTTTTAAGCATGCACATGCATCTTTTGGTAGACGCGGATGAAGTTTTCTGCAAAACCAGAAGATGTGCATGCAAATGGTGCTTTTGGCAGAACGCGCACGTGGATTTCTACCAAACGACGTGCTAAGCATGCCGATGCTGCTCTTTTTAGCACCCGCGCACGGATTTGTGCGAAAACGCGTTTTAAGCATGCACATGCATCTTTTGGTAGACGCGGATGAAGTTTTCTGCAAAACCACAATATGTGCATGCAAATGGTGCTTTTTCCAGAACGCGCACGTGGATTTCTACCAAACGACGTGCTAAGCATGCCGATGCTGCTCTTTTTAGCACCCGCACACGGATTTGTGCGAAAACGCGTTTTAAGCATGCACATGCATCTTTTGGTAGACGCGGATGAAGTTTTCTGCAAAACCACAAGATGTGCATGCAAATGGTGCTTTTGGCAGAACGCGCACGTGGATTTCTACCAAACAACGTGCTAAGCATGCCGATGCTGCTCTTTTTAGCACCCGCGCACGCATTTGTGCGAAAACGCGTTTTAAGCATGCACATGCATCTTTTGGTAGACGCGGATAAAGTTTTCTGCAAAACCACAAGATGTGCATGCAAATGGTGCTTTTGGCAGAACGCGCACGTGGATTTCTACCAAACGACGTGCTAAGCATGCCGATGCTGCTCTTTTTAGCACCCGCGCACGGATTTGTGCGAAAACGCGTTTTAAGCATGCACATGCATCTTTTGGTAGACGCGGATGAAGTTTTCTGCAAAACCACAAGATGTGCATGCAAATGGTGCTTTTGGCAGAACGCGCACGTGGATTTCTACCAAACAAGGTGCTAAGCATGCCGATGCTGCTCTTTTTAGCACCCGCGCACGGATTTGGGCGAAAACGCGTTTTAAGCATGCACATGCATCTTTTGGTAGACGCGGATGAAGTTTTCTGCAAAACCACAAGATGTGCATGCAAATGGTGCTTTTGGCAGAACGCGCACGTGGATATCTACCAAACGACGTGCTAAGCATGCCGATGCTGCTCTTTTTAGCACCCGCGCACGGATTTGTGCGAAAACGCGTTTTCAGCATGCACATGCATCTTTTGGTAGACGCGGATGAAGTTTTCTGCAAAACCAGAAGATGTGCATGCAAATGGTGCTTTTGGCAGAACGCGCACGTGGATTTCTACCAAACGACGTGCTAAGCATGCCGATGCTGCTCTTTTTAGCACCCGCGCACGGATTTGTGCGAAAACGCGTTTTAAGCATGCACATGCATCTTTTGGTAGACGCGGATGAAGTTTTCTGCAAAACCACAAGATGTGCATGCAAATGGTGCTTTTGGCAGAACGCGCATGTGGATTTCTACCCAACGACGTGCTAAGCATGCCGATGCTGCTCTTTTTAGCACCCGCGCACGGATTTGTGCGAAAACGCGTTTTAAGCATGCACATGCATCTTTTGGTAGACGCGGATGAAGTTTTCTGCAAAACCACAAGATGTGCATGCAAATGGTGCTTTTGGCAGAACGCGCACGTGGATTTCTACCAAACGACGTGCTAAGCATGCCGATGCTGCTCTTTTTAGCACCCGCGCACGCATTTGTGCGAAAACGCGTTTTAAGCATACACATGCATCTTTTGGTAGACGCGGATGAAGTTTTCTGCAAAACCACAAGATGTGCATGCAAATGGTGCTTTTGGCAGAACGCGCACGTGGATTTCTACCAAACGACGTGCTAAGCATGCCGATGCTGCTCTTTTTAGCACCCGCGCACGGATTTGTGCGAAAACGCGTTTTAAGCATGCACATGCATCTTTTGGTAGACGCGGATGAAGTTTTCTGCAAAACCACAAGATGTGCATGCAAATGGTGCTTTTGGCAGAACGCGCACGTGGATTTCTACCATACGACGTGCTAAGCATGCCGATGCTGCTCTTTTTAGCACCCGCGCACGCATTTGTGCGAAAACACGTTTTAAGCATGCACATGCATCTTTTGGTAGACGCGGATGAAGTTTTCTGCAAAACCAGAAGATGTGCATGCAAATGGTGCTTTTGGCAGAACGCGCACGTGGATTTCTACCAAACGACGTGCTAAGCATACCGATGCTGCTCTTTTTAGCACCCGCGCACGGATTTGTGCGAAAACGCGTTTTAAGCATGCACATGCATCTTTTGGTAGACGCGGATGAAGTTTTCTGCAAAACCACAAGGTGTGCATGCAAATGGTGCTTTTGGCAGAACGCGCACGTGGATTTCTACCAAACGACGTGCTAAGCATGCCGATGCTGCTCTTTTTAGCACCCGCGCACGCATTTGTGCGAAAACGCGTTTTAAGCATGCACATGCATCTTTTGGTAGACGCGGATGAAGTTTTCTGCAAAACCAGAAGATGTGCATGCAAATGGTGCTTTTGGCAGAACGCGCACGTGGATTTCTACCAAACGACGTGCTAAGCATGCCGATGCTGCTCTTTTTAGCACCCGCGCACGGATTTGTGCGAAAACGCGTTTTAAGCATGCACATGCATCTTTTGGTAGACGCGGATGAAGTTTTCTGCAAAACCACAAGATGTGCATGCAAATGGTGCTTTTTCCAGAACGCGCACGTGGATTTCTACCAAACGACGTGCTAAGCATGCCGATGCTTCTCTTTTTAGCACCCGCGCACGGATTTGTGCGAAAACGCGTTTTAAGCATGCACATGCATCTTTTGGTAGACGCGGATGAAGTTTTCTGCAAAACCAGAAGATGTGCATGCAAATGGTGCTTTTGGCAGAACGCGCACGTGGATTTCTACCAAACGACGGGCTAAGCATGCCGATGCTGCTCTTTTTAGCACCCGCGCACGGATTTGTGCGAAAACGCGTTTTAAGCATGCACATGCATCTTTTGGTAGACGCGGATGAAGTTTTCTGCAAAACCACAAGATGTGCATGCAAATGGTGCTTTTGGCAGAACGCGCACGTGGATTTCTACCAAACGACGTGCTAAGCATGCCGATGCTGCTCTTTTTAGCACCCGCGCACGCATTTGTGCGAAAACGCGTTTTAAGCATGCACATGCATCCTTTGGTAGACGCGGATGAAGTTTTCTGCAAAACCACAAGATGTGCATGCAAATGGTGCTTTTTGTAGAACGCGCACGTGGATTTCTACCAAACGACGTGCTAAGCATACCGATGCTACTCTTTTTAGCACCCGCGCACGCATTTGTGCGAAAACGCGTTTTAAGCATGCACATGCATCTTTTGGTAGACGCGGATGAAGTTTTCTGCAAAACCACAAGATGTGCATGCAAATGGTGCTTGTTGCAGAACGCGCACGTGGATTTCTACCAAACGACGTGCTAAGCATGCCGATGCTGCTTTTTTTAGCACCCGCGCACGGATTTGTGCGAAAACGCGTTTTAAGCATGCACATGCATCTTTTGGTAGACGCGGATGAAGTTTTCTGCAAAACCACAAGATGTGCATGCAAATGGTGCTTTTTCCAGAACGCGCACGTGGATTTCTACCAAACGACGTGCTAAGCATGCCGATGCTGCTCTTTTTAGCACCCGCGCACGGATTTGTGCGAAAACGCGTTTTAAGCATGCACATGCATCTTTTGGTAGACGCGGATGAAGTTTTCTGCAAAACCACAAGATGTGCATGCAAATGGTGCTTTTGGCAGAACGCGCACGTGGATTTCTACCAAAGGACGTGCTAAGCATGCCGATGCTGCTCTTTTTAGCACCCGCGCACGCATTTGTGCGAAACCGCGTTTTAAGCATGCACATGCATCTTTTGGTAGACGCGGATGAAGTTTTCTGCAAAACCACAAGATGTGCATGCAAATGGTGCTTTTGGCAGAACGCGCACGTGGATTTCTACCAAACGACGTGCTGAGCATGCCGATGCTGCTCTTTTTAGCACCCGCGCACGGATTTGTGCGAAAACGCGTTTTAAGCATGCACATGCATCTTTTGGTAGACGCGGATGAAGTTTTCTGCAAAACCACAAGATGTGCATGCAAATGGTGCTTTTGGCAGAACGCGCACGTGGAGTTCTACCAAACGACGTGCTAAGCATGCCGATGCTGCTCTTTTTAGCACCCGCGCACGGATTTGTGCGAAAACGCGTTTTAAGCATGCACATGCATCTTTTGGTAGACGCGGATGAAGTTTTCTGCAAAACCACAAGATGTGCATGCAAATGGTGCTTTTGGCAGAACGCGCACGTGGATTTCTACCAAACGACGTGCTAAGCATGCCGATGCTGCTCTTTTTAGCACCCGCGCCCGGATTTGTGCGAAAACGCGTTTTAAGCATGCATATGCATCTTTTGGTAGACGCGGATGAAGTTTTCTGCAAAACCACAAGATGTGCATGCAAATGGTGCTTTTGGAAGAACGCGCACGTGGATTTCTACCAAACGACGTGCTAAGCATGCCGATGCTGCTCTTTTTAGCACCCGCGCACGGATTTGTGCGAAAACGCGTTTTAAGCATGCATATGCATCTCTTGGTAGACGCGGATGAAGTTTTCTGCAAAACCACAAGATGTGCATGCAAATGGTGCTTTTGGCAGAACGCGCACGTGGATTTCTACCAAACGACGTGCTAAGCATGCCGATGCTGCTCTTTTTAGCACCCGCGCACGCATTTGTGCGAAAACGCGTTTTAAGCATGCACATGCATCTTTTGGTAGACGCGGATGAAGTTTTCTGCAAAACCACAAGATGTGCATGCAAATGGTGCTTTTGGCAGAACGCGCACGTGGATTTCTACCAAACGACGTGCTAAGCCTGCCGATGCTGCTCTTTTTAGCACCCGCGCACGCATTTGTGCGAAAACGCGTTTTAAGCATGCACATGCATCTTTTGGTAGACGCGGATGAAGTTTTCTGCAAAACCACAAGATGTGCATGCAAATGGTGCTTTTTGCAGAACGCGCACGTGGATTTCTACCAAACGACGTGCTAAGCATGCCGATGCTGCTCTTTTTAGCACCCGCGCACCGATTTGTGCGAAAACGCGTTTAGAGCATGCACATGCATCTTTTGGTAGACGCGGATGAAGTTTTCTGCAAAACCACAAGATGTGCATGCAAATGGTGCTTTTGGCAGAACGCGCACGTGGATTTCTACCAAACGACGTGCTAAGCATGCCGATGCTGCTCTTTTTAGCACCCGCGCACGCATTTGTGCGAAAACGCGTTTTAAGCATGCACATGCATCTTTTGGTAGACGCGGATGAAGTTTTCTGCAAAACCACAAGATGTGCATGCAAATGGTGCTTTTGGCAGAACGCGCACGTGGATTTCTACCAAACGACGTGCTAAGCATGCCGATGCTGCTCTTTTTAGCACCCGCGCACGCATTTGTGCGAAAACGCGTTTTAAGCATGCACAAGCATCTTTTGGTAGACGCGGATGAAGTTTTCTGCAAAACCACAAGATGTGCATGCAAATGGTGCTTTTGGCAGAACGCGCACGTGGATTTCTACCAAACGACGTGCTAAGCATGCCGATGCTGCTCTTTTTAGCACCCGCGCACGGATTTGTGCGAAAACGCGTTTTAAGCATGCATATGCATCTTTTGGTAGACGCGGATGAAGTTTTCTGCAAAACCACAAGATGTGCATGCAAATGGTGCTTTTGGCAGAACGCGCACGTGGATTTCTACCAAACAACGTGCTAAGCATGCCGATGCTGCTCTTTTTAGCACCCACGCACGCATTTGTGCGAAAATGCGTTTTAAGCATGCACATGCATCTTTTGGTAGACGCGGATGAAGTTTTCTGCAAAACCACAAGATGTGCATGCAAATGGTGCTTTTGGCAGAACGCGCACGTGGATTTCTACCAAACGACGCGCTAAGCATGCCGATGCTGCTCTTTTTAGCACCCGTGCGCGGATTTGTGCAAAAACGCGTTTTAAGCATGCACATGCATCTTTTGGTAGACGCGGATGAAGTTTTCTGCAAAACCACAAGATGTGCATGCAAATGGTGCTTTTGGCAGAACGCGCACGTGGATTTCTACCAAACGACGTGCTAAGCATGCCGATGCTGCTCTTTTTAGCACCCGCGCACGCATTTGTGCGAAAACGCGTTTTAAGCATGCACATGCATCCTTTGGTAGACGCGGATGAAGTTTTCTGCAAAACCACAAGAGGTGCATGCAAATGGTGCTTTTTGCAGAACGCGCACGTGGATTTCTACCAAACGACGTGCTAAGCATACCGATGCTACTCTTTTTAGCACCCGCGCACGCATTTGTGCGAAAACGCGTTTTAAGCATGCACATGCATCTTTTGGTAGACGCGGATGAAGTTTTCTGCAAAACCACAAGATGTGCATGCAAATGGTGCTTTTTGCAGAACGCGCACGTGGATTTCTACCAAACGACGTGCTAAGCATGCCGATGCTGCTCTTTTTAGCACCCGCGCACGGATTTGTGCGAAAACGCGTTTTAAGCATCCACATGCATCTTTTGGTAGACGCGGATGAAGTTTTCTGCAAAACCACAAGATGTGCATGCAAATGGTGCTTTTGGCAGAACGCGCACGTGGATTTCTACCAAACGACGTGCTAAGCATGCCGATGCTGCTCTTTTTAGCACCCGCGCACGGATTTGTGCGAAAACGCGTTTTAAGCATGCACATGCATCTTTTGGTAGACGCGGATGAAGTTTTCTGCAAAACCACAAGATGTGCATGCAAATGGTGCTTTTTCCAGAACGCGCACGTGGATTTCTACCAAACGACGTGCTAAGCATGCCGATGCTGCTCTTTTTAGCACCCGCGCACGGATTTGTGCGAAAACGCGTTTTAAGCATGCACATGCATCTTTTGGTAGACGCGGATGAAGTTTTCTGCAAAACCACAAGATGTGCATGCAAATGGTGCTTTTGGCAGAACGCGCACGTGGATTTCTACCAAACGACGTGCTAAGCATGCCGATGCTGCTCTTTTTAGCACCCGCGCACGCATTTGTGCGAAACCGCGTTTTAAGCATGCACATGCATCTTTTGGTAGACGCGGATGAAGTTTTCTGCAAAACCACAAGATGTGCATGCAAATGGTGCTTTTGGCAGAACGCGCACGTGGATTTCTACCAAACGACGTGCTAAGCATGCCGATGCTGCTCTTTTTAGCACCCGCGCACGGATTTGTGCGAAAACGCGTTTTAAGCATTCATATGCATCTTTTGGTAGACGGGGATGAAGTTTTCTGCAAAACCACAAGATGTGCATGCAAATGGTGCTTTTGGCAGAACGCGCACGTGGATTTCTACCAAACGACGTGCTAAGCATGCCGATGCTGCTCTTTTTAGCACCCGCGCACGCATTTGTGCGAAAACGCGTTTTAAGCATGCACATGCATCTTTTGGTAGACGCGGATGAAGTTTTCTGCAAAACCACAAGATGTGCATGCAAATGGTGCTTTTGGCAGAACGCGCACGTGGATTTCTACCAAACGACGTGCTAAGCATGCCGATGCTGCTCTTTTTAGCACCCGCGCACGCATTTGTGCGAAAACGCGTTTTAAGCATGCACATGCATCTTTTGGTAGACGCGGATGAAGTTTTCTGCAAAACCACAAGATGTGCATGCAAATGGTTCTTTTTGCAGAACGCGCACGTGGATTTCTACCAAACGACGTGCTAAGCATGCCGATGCTGCTCTTTTTAGCACCCGCGCACCGATTTGTGCGAAAACGCGTTTTAAGCATGCACATGCATCTTTTGGTAGACGCGGATGAAGTTTTCTGCAAAACCACAAGATGTGCATGCAAATGGTGCTTTTGGCAGAACGCGCACGTGGATTTCTGCCAAACGACGTGCTAAGCATGCCGATGCTGCTCTTTTTAGCACCCGCGCACGCATTTGTGCGAAAACGCGTTTTAAGCATGCACATGCATCTTTTGGTAGACGCGGATGAAGTTTTCTGCAAAACCACAAGATGTGCATGCAAATGGTGCTTTTGGCAGAACGCGCACGTGGATTTCTACCAAACGACGTGCTAAGCATGCCGATGCTGCTCTTTTTAGCACCCGCGCACGGATTTGTGCGAAAACGCGTTTTAAGCATGCACATGCATCTTTTGGTAGACGCGGATGAAGTTTTCTGCAAAACCACAAGATGTGCATGCAAATGGTGCTTTTGGCAGAACGCGCACGTGGATTTCTACCAAACGACGTGCTAAGCATGCCGATGCTGCTCTTTTTAGCACCCGCGCACGCATTTGTGCGAAACCGCGTTTTAAGCATGCACATCCATCTTTTGGTAGACGCGGATGAAGTTTTCTGCAAAACCACAAGATGTGCATGCAAATAGTGCTTTTGGCAGAACGCGCACGTGGATTTCTACCAAACGACGTGCTAAGCATGCCGATGCTGCTCTTTTTAGCACCCGCGCACGGATTTGTGCGAAAACGCGTTTTAAGCATGCACATGCATCTTTTGGTAGACGCGGATGAAGTTTTCTGCAAAACCACAAGATGTGCATGCAAATGGTGCTTTTTGCAGAACGCGCACGTGGATTTCTACCAAACGACGTGCTAAGCATGCCGATGCTGCTCTTTTTAGCACCCGCGCACGGATTTGTGCGAAAGCGCGTTTTAAGCATGCACATGCATCTTTTGGTAGACGCGGATGAAGTTTTCTGCAAAACCACAAGATGTGCATGCAAATGGTGCTTTTGGCAGAACGCGCACGTGGATTTCTACCAAACGACGTGCTAAGCATGCCGATGCTGCTCTTTTTAGCACCCGCGCACGCATTTGTGCGAAACCGCGTTTTAAGCATGCACATGCATCTTTTGGTAGACGCGGATGAAGTTTTCTGCAAAACTACAAGATGTGCATGCAAATGGTGCTTTTGGCAGAACGCGCACGTGGATTTCTACCAAACGACGTGCTAAGCATGCCGATGCTGCTCTTTTTAGCACCCGCGCACGGATTTGTGCGAAAACGCGTTTTAAGCATGCACATGCATCTTTTGGTAGACGCGGATGAAGTTTTCTGCAAAACCACAAGATGTGCATGCAAATGGTGCTTTTGGCAGAACGCGCACGTGGATTTCTACCAAACGACGTGCTAAGCATGCCGATGCTGCTCTTTTTAGCACCCGCGCACGCATTTGTGCGAAACCGCGTTTTAAGCATGCACATCCATCTTTTGGTAGACGCGGATGAAGTTTTCTGCAAAACCACAAGATGTGCATGCAAATAGTGCTTTTGGCAGAACGCGCACGTGGATTTCTACCAAACGACGTGCTAAGCATGCCGATGCTGCTCTTTTTAGCACCCGCGCACGGATTTGTGCGAAAACGCGTTTTAAGCATGCACATGCATCTTTTGGTAGACGCGGATGAAGTTTTCTGCAAAACCACAAGATGTGCATGCAAATGGTGCTTTTTGCAGAACGCGCACGTGGATTTCTACCAAACGACGTGCTAAGCATGCCGATGCTGCTCTTTTTAGCACCCGCGCACGGATTTGTGCGAAAACGCGTTTTAAGCATGCACATGCATCTTTTGGTAGACGCGGATGAAGTTTTCTGCAAAACCACAAGATGTGCATGCAAATGGTGCTTTTGGCAGAACGCGCACGTGGATTTCTACCAAACGACGTGCTAAGCATGCCGATGCTGCTCTTTTTAGCACCCGCGCACGGATTTGTGCGAAAACGCGTTTTAAGCATGCACATGCATCTTTTGGTAGACGCGGATGAAGTTTTCTGCAAAACCACAAGATGTGCATGCAAATGGTGCTTTTTCCAGAACGCGCACGTGGATTTCTACCAAACGACGTGCTAAGCATGCCGATGCTGCTCTTTTTAGCACCCGCGCACGGATTTGTGCGAAAACGCGTTTTAAGCATGCACATGCATCTTTTGGTAAACGCGGATGAAGTTTTCTGCAAAACCACAAGATGTGCATGCAAATGGTGCTTTTGGCAGAACGCGCACGTGGATTTCTACCAAACGACGTGCTAAGCATGCCGATGCTGCTCTTTTTAGCACCCGCGCACGCATTTGTGCGAAACCGCGTTTTAAGCATGCACATGCATCTTTTGGTAGACGCGGATGAAGTTTTCTGCAAAACTACAAGATGTGCATGCAAATGGTGCTTTTGGCAGAACGCGCACGTGGATTTCTACCAAACGACGTGCTAAGCATGCCGATGCTGCTCTTTTTAGCACCCGCGCACGGATTTGTGCGAAAACGCGTTTTAAGCATGCACATGCATCTTTTGGTAGACGCGGATGAAGTTTTCTGCAAAACCACAAGATGTGCATGCAAATGGTGCTTTTGGCAGAACGCGCACGTGGATTTCTACCAAACGACGTGCTAAGCATGCCGATGCTGCTCTTTTTAGCACCCGCGCACAGATTTGGGCGAAAACGCGTTTTAAGCATGCACATGCATCTTTTCGTAGACGCGGATGAAGTTTTCTGCAAAACCACAAGATGTGCATGCAAATGGTGCTTTTGGCAGAACGCGCACGTGGATTTCTACCAAACGACGTGCTAAGCATGCCGATGCTGCTCTTTTTAGCACCCGCGCACGGATTTGTGCGAAACCGCGTTTTCAGCATGCACATGCATCTTTTGGTAGACGCGGATGAAGTTTTCTGCAAAACCAGAAGATGTGCATGCAAATGGTGCTTTTGGCAGAACGCGCACGTGGATTTCTACCAAACGACGTGCTAAGCATGCCGATGCTGCTCTTTTTAGCACCCGCGCACGGATTTGTGCGAAAACGCGTTTTAAGCATGCACATGCATCTTTTGGTAGACGCGGATGAAGTTTTATGGAAAACCACAAGATGTGCATGCAAATGGTGCTTTTGGCAGAACGCGCACGTGGATTTCTACCAAACGACGGGCTAAGCATGCCGATGCTGCTCTTTTTAGCACCCGCGCACGGATTTGTGCGAAAACGCGTTTTAAGCATGCACATGCATCTTTTGGTAGACGCGGATGAAGTTTTCTGCAAAACCACAAGATGTGCATGCAAATGGTGCTTTTGGCAGAACGCGCACGTGGATTTCTACCAAACGACGTGCTAAGCATGCCGATGCTGCTCTTTTTAGCACCCGTGCGCGGATTTGTGCAAAAACGCGTTTTAAGCATGCACATGCATCTTTTGGTAGACGCGGATGAAGTTTTCTGCAAAACCACAAGATGTGCATGCAAATGGTGCTTTTGGCAGAACGCGCACGTGGATTTCTACCAAACGACGTGCTAAGCATGCCGATGCTGCTCTTTTTAGCACCCGTGCGCGGATTTGTGCAAAAACGCGTTTTAAGCATGCACATGCATCTTTTGGTAGACGCGGATGAAGTTTTCTGCAAAACCACAAGATGTGCATGCAAATGGTGCTTTTGGCAGAACGCCCACGTGGATTTCTACCAAACGACGTGCTAAGCATGCCGATGCTGCTCTTTTTAGCACCCGCGCACGCATTTGTGCGAAAACGCGTTTTAAGCATGCACATGCATCCTTTGGTAGACGCGGATGAAGTTTTCTGAAAAACCACAAGATGTGCATGCAAATGGTGCTTTTTGCAGAACGCGCACGTGGATTTCTACCAAACGACGTGCTAAGCATACCGATGCTACTCTTTTTAGCACCCGCGCACGCATTTGTGCGAAAACGCGTTTTAAGCATGCACATGCATCTTTTGGTAGACGCGGATGAAGTTTTCTGCAAAACCACAAGATGTGCATGCAAATGGTGCTTTTTGCAGAACGCGCACGTGGATTTCTACCAAACGACGTGCTAAGCATGCCGATGCTGCTCTTTTTAGCACCCGCGCACGGATTTGTGCGAAAACGCGTTTTAAGCATGCACATGCATCTTTTGGTAGACGCGGATGAAGTTTTCTGCAAAACCACAAGATGTGCATGCAAATGGTGCTTTTGGCAGAACGCGCACGTGGATTTCTACCAAACGACGTGCTAAGCATGCCGATGCTGCTCTTTTTAGCACCCGCGCACGGATTTGTGCGAAAACGCGTTTTAAGCATGCACATGCATCTTTTGGTAGACGCGGATGAAGTTTTCTGCAAAACCACAAGATGTGCATGCAAATGGTGCTTTTTCCAGAACGCGCACGTGGATTTCTACCAAACGACGTGCTAAGCATGCCGATGCTGCTCTTTTTAGCACCCGCGCACGGATTTGTGCGAAAACGCGTTTTAAGCATGCACATGCATCTTTTGGTAGACGCGGATGAAGTTTTCTGCAAAACCACAAGATGTGCATGCAAATGGTGCTTTTGGCAGAACGCGCCCGTGGATTTCTACCAAACGACGTGCTAAGCATGCCGATGCTGCTCTTTTTAGCACCCGCGCACGCATTTGTGCGAAAACGCGTTTTAAGCATGCACATGCATCCTTTGGTAGACGCGGATGAAGTTTTCTGCAAAACCACAAGATGTGCATGCAAATGGTGCTTTTTGCAGAACGCGCACGTGGATTTCTACCAAACGACGTGCTAAGCATACCGATGCTACTCTTTTTAGCACCCGCGCACGCATTTGTGCGAAAACGCGTTTTAAGCATGCACATGCATCTTTTGGTAGACGCGGATGAAGTTTTCTGCAAAACCACAAGATGTGCATGCAAATGGTGCTTTTTGCAGAACGCGCACGTGGATTTCTACCAAACGACGTGCTAAGCATGCCGATGCTGCTCTTTTTAGCACCCGCGCACGGATTTGTGCGAAAACGCGTTTTAAGCATGCACATGCATCTTTTGGTAGACGCGGATGAAGTTTTCTGCAAAACCACAAGATGTGCATGCAAATGGTGCTTTTGGCAGAACGCGCACGTGGATTTCTACCAAACGACGTGCTAAGCATGCCGATGCTGCTCTTTTTAGCACCCGTGCACGGATTTGTGCGAAAACGCGTTTTAAGCATGCACATGCATCTTTTGGTAGACGCGGATGAAGTTTTCTGCAAAACCACAAGATGTGCATGCAAATGGTGCTTTTTCCAGAACGCGCACGTGGATTTCTACCAAACGACGTGCTAAGCATGCCGATGCTGCTCTTTTTAGCACCCGCGCACGGATTTGTGCGAAAACGCGTTTTAAGCATGCACATGCATCTTTTGGTAGACGCGGATGAAGTTTTCTGCAAAACCACAAGATGTGCATGCAAATGGTGCTTTTGGCAGAACGCGCACGTGGATTTCTACCAAACGACGTGCTAAGCATGCCGATGCTGCTCTTTTTAGCACCCGCGCACGCATTTGTGCGAAACCGCGTTTTAAGCATGCACATGCATCTTTTGGTAGACGCGGATGAAGTTTTCTGCAAAACCACAATATGTGCATGCAAATGGTGCTTTTGGCAGAACGCGCACGTGGATTTCTACCAAACGACGTGCTAAGCATGCCGATGCTGCTCTTTTTAGCACCCGCGCACGGATTTGTGCGAAAACGCGTTTTAAGCATGCATTTGCATCTTTTGGTAGACGCGGATGAAGTTTTCTGCAAAACCACAAGATGTGCATGCAAATGGTGCTTTTGGCAGAACGCGCACGTGGATTTCTACCAAACGACGTGCTAAGCATGCCGATGCTGCTCTTTTTAGCACCCGCGCACGCATTTGTGCGAAAACGCGTTTTAAGCATGCACATGCATCTTTTGGTAGACGCGGATGAAGTTTTCTGCAAAACCACAAGATGTGCATGCAAATGGTGCTTTTGGCAGAACGCGCACGTGGATTTCTACCAAACGACGTGCTAAGCATGCCGATGCTGCTCTTTTTAGCACCCGCGCACGCATTTGTGCGAAAACGCGTTTTAAGCATGCACATGCATCTTTTGGTAGACGCGGATGAAGTTTTCTGCAAAACCACAAGATGTGCATGCAAATGGTTCTTTTTGCAGAACGCGCACGTGGATTTCTACCAAACGACGTGCTAAGCATGCCGATGCTGCTCTTTTTAGCACCCGCGAACCGATTTGTGCGAAAACGCGTTTTAAGCATGCACATGCATCTTTTGGTAGACGCGGATGAAGTTTTCTGCAAAACCACAAGATGTGCATGCAAATGGTGCTTTTGGCAGAACGCGCACGTGGATTTCTACCAAACGACGTGCTAAGCATGCCGATGCTGCTCTTTTTAGCACCCGCGCACGCATTTGTGCGAAAACGCGTTTTAAGCATGCACATGCATCTTTTGGTAGACGCGGATGAAGTTTTCTGCAAAACCACAAGATGTGCATGCAAATGGTGCTTTTGGCAGAACGCGCACGTGGATTTCTACCAAGCGACGTGCTAAGCATGCCGATGCTGCTCTTTTTAGCACCCGCGCACGGATTTGTGCGAAAACGCGTTTTAAGCATGCACATGCATCTTTTGGTAGACGCGGATGAAGTTTTCTGCAAAACCACAAGATGTGCATGCAAATGGTGCTTTTGGCAGAACGCGCACGTGGATTTCTACCAAACGACGTGCTAAGCATGCCGATGCTGCTCTTTTTAGCACCCGCGCACGCATTTGTGCGAAACCGCGTTTTAAGCATGCACATGCATCTTTTGGTAGACGCGGATGAAGTTTTCTGCAAAACCACAAGATGTGCATGCAAATGGTGCTTTTGGCAGAACGCGCACGTGGATTTCTACCAAACGACGTGCTAAGCATGCCGATGCTGCTCTTTTTAGCACCCGCGCACGGATTTGTGCGAAAACGCGTTTTAAGCATGCACATGCATCGTTTGGTAGACGCGGATGAAGTTTTCTGCAAAACCACAAGATGTGCATGCAAATGGTGCTTTTTGCAGAACGCGCACGTGGATTTCTACCAAACGACGTGCTAAGCATGCCGATGCTGCTCTTTTTAGCACCCGCGCACGGATTTGTGCGAAAACGCGTTTTAAGCATGCACATGCATCTTTTGGTAGACGCGGATGAAGTTTTCTGCAAAACCACAAGATGTGCATGCAAATGGTGCTTTTGGCAGAACGCGCACGTGGATTTCTACCAAACGACGTGCTAAGCATGCCGATGCTGCTCTTTTTAGCACCCGCGCACGGATTTGTGCGAAAACGCGTTTTAAGCATGCACATGCATCTTTTGGTAGACGCGGATGAAGTTTTCTGCAAAACCACAAGATGTGCATGCAAATGGTGCTTTTTCCAGAACGCGCACGTGGATTTCTACCAAACGACGTGCTAAGCATGCCGATGCTGCTCTTTTTAGCACCCGCGCACGGATTTGTGCGAAAACGCGTTTTAAGCATGCACATGCATCTTTTGGTAGACGCGGATGAAGTTTTCTGCAAAACCACAAGATGTGCATGCAAATGGTGCTTTTGGCAGAACGCGCACGTGGATTTCTACCAAACGACGTGCTAAGCATGCCGATGCTGCTCTTTTTAGCACCCGCGCACGCATTTGTGCGAAACCGCGTTTTAAGCATGCACATGCATCTTTTGGTAGACGCGGATGAAGTTTTCTGCAAAACCACAAGATGTGCATGCAAATGGTCCTTTGGCAGAACGCGCACGTGGATTTCTACCAAACGACGTGCTAAGCATGCCGATGCTGCTCTTTTTAGCACCCGCGCACGGATTTGTGCGAAAACGCGTTTTAAGCATGCACATGCATCTTTTGGTAGACGCGGATGAAGTTTTCTGCAAAACCACAAGATGTGCATGCAAATGGTGCTTTTGGCAGAACGCGCACGTGGATTTCTACCAAACGACGTGCTAAGCATGCCGATGCTGCTCTTTTTAGCACCCGCGCACGGATTTGGGCGAAAACGCGTTTTAAGCATGCACATGCATCTTTTCGTAGACGCGGATGAAGTTTTCTGCAAAACCACAAGATGTGCATGCAAATGGTGCTTTTGGCAGAACGCGCACGTGGATTTCTACCAAACGACGTGCTAAGCATGCCGATGCTGCTCTTTTTAGCACCCGCGCACGGATTTGTGCGAAACCGCGTTTTCAGCATGCACATGCATCTTTTGGTAGACGCGGATGAAGTTTTCTGCAAAACCACAAGATGTGCATGCAAATGGTGCTTTTGGCAGAACGCGCACGTGGATTTCTACCAAACGACGTGCTAAGCATGCCGATGCTGCTCTTTTTAGCACCCGCGCACGCATTTGTGCGAAACCGCGTTTTAAGCATGCACATCCATCTTTTGGTAGACGCGGATGAAGTTTTCTGCAAAACCACAAGATGTGCATGCAAATGGTGCTTTTGGCAGAACGCGCACGTGGATTTCTACCAAACGACGTGCTAAGCATGCCGATGCTGCTCTTTTTAGCACCCGCGCACGGATTTGTGCGAAAACGCGTTTTAAGCATGCACATGCATCTTTTGGTAGACGCGGATGAAGTTTTCTGCAAAACCACAAGATGTGCATGCAAATGGTGCTTTTTGCAGAACGCGCACGTGGATTTCTACCAAACGACGTGCTAAGCATGCCGATGCTGCTCTTTTTAGCACCCGCGCACGGATTTGTGCGAAAACGCGTTTTAAGCATGCACATGCATCTTTTGGTAGACGCGGATGAAGTTTTCTGCAAAACCACAAGATGTGCATGCAAATGGTGCTTTTGGCAGAACGCGCACGTGGATTTCTACCAAACGACGTGCTAAGCATGCCGATGCTGCTCTTTTTAGCACCCGCGCACGGATTTGTGCGAAAACGCGTTTTAAGCATGCACATGCATCTTTTGGTAGACGCGGATGAAGTTTTCTGCAAAACCACAAGATGTGCATGCAAATGGTGCTTTTTCCAGAACGCGCACGTGGATTTCTACCAAACGACGTGCTAAGCATGCCGATGCTGCTCTTTTTAGCACCCGCGCACGGATTTGTGCGAAAACGCGTTTTAAGCATGCACATGCATCTTTTGGTAGACGCGGATGAAGTTTTCTGCAAAACCACAAGATGTGCATGCAAATGGTGCTTTTGGCAGAACGCGCACGTGGATTTCTACCAAACGACGTGCTAAGCATGCCGATGCTGCTCTTTTTAGCACCCGCGCACGCATTTGTGCGAAACCGCGTTTTAAGCATGCACATGCATCTTTTGGTAGACGCGGATGAAGTTTTCTGCGAAACCACAAGATGTGCATGCAAATGGTGCTTTTGGCAGAACGCGCACGTGGATTTCTACCAAACGACGTGCTAAGCATGCCGATGCTGCTCTTTTTAGCACCCGCGCACGGATTTGTGCGAAAACGCGTTTTAAGCATGCACATGCATCTTTTGGTAGACGCGGATGAAGTTTTCTGCAAAACCACAAGATGTGCATGCAAATGGTGCTTTTGGCAGAACGCGCACGTGGATTTCTACCAAACGACGTGCTAAGCATGCCGATGCTGCTCTTTTTAGCACCCGCGCACGGATTTGGGCGAAAACGCGTTTTAAGCATGCACATGCATCTTTTCGTAGACGCGGATGAAGTTTTCTGCAAAACCACAAGATGTGCATGCAAATGGTGCTTTTGGCAGAACGCGCACGTGGATTTCTACCAAACGACGTGCTAAGCATGCCGATGCTGCTCTTTTTAGCACCCGCGCACGGATTTGTGCGAAACCGCGTTTTCAGCATGCACATGCATCTTTTGGTAGACGCGGATGAAGTTTTCTGCAAAACCAGAAGATGTGCATGCAAATGGTGCTTTTGGCAGAACGCGCACGTGGATTTCTACCAAACGACGTGCTAAGCATGCCGATGCTGCTCTTTTTAGCACCCGCGCACGGATTTGTGCGAAAACGCGTTTTAAGCATGCACATGCATCTTTTGGTTGACGCGGATGAAGTTTTATGGAAAACCACAAGATGTGCATGCAAATGGTGCTTTTGGCAGAACGCGCACGTGGATTTCTACCAAACGACGGGCTAAGCATGCCGATGCTGCTCTTTTTAGCACCCGCGCACGGATTTGTGCGAAAACGCGTTTTAAGCATGCACATGCATCTTTTGGTAGACGCGGATGAAGTTTTCTGCAAAACCACAAGATGTGCATGCAAATGGTGCTTTTGGCAGAACGCGCACGTGGATTTCTACCAAACGACGTGCTAAGCATGCCGATGCTGCTCTTTTTAGCACCCGTGCGCGGATTTGTGCAAAAACGCGTTTTAAGCATGCACATGCATCTTTTGGTAGACGCGGATGAAGTTTTCTGCAAAACCACAAGATGTGCATGCAAATGGTGCTTTTGGCAGAACGCGCACGTGGATTTCTACCAAACGACGTGCTAAGCATGCCGATGCTGCTCTTTTTAGCACCCGTGCGCGGATTTGTGCAAAAACGCGTTTTAAGCATGCACATGCATCTTTTGGTAGACGCGGATGAAGTTTTCTGCAAAACCACAAGATGTGCATGCAAATGGTGCTTTTGGCAGAACGCGCACGTGGATTTCTACCAAACGACGTGCTAAGCATGCCGATGCTGCTCTTTTTAGCACCCGCGCACGCATTTGTGCGAAAACGCGTTTTAAGCATGCACATGCATCCTTTGGTAGACGCGGATGAAGTTTTCTGCAAAACCACAAGATGTGCATGCAAATGGTGCTTTTTGCAGAACGCGCACGTGGATTTCTACCAAACGACGTGCTAAGCATACCGATGCTACTCTTTTTAGCACCCGCGCACGCATTTGTGCGAAAACGCGTTTTAAGCATGCACATGCATCTTTTGGTAGACGCGGATGAAGTTTTCTGCAAAACCACAAGATGTGCATGCAAATGGTGCTTTTTGCAGAACGCGCACGTGGATTTCTACCAAACGACGTGCTAAGCATGCCGATGCTGCTCTTTTTAGCACCCGCGCACGGATTTGTGCGAAAACGCGTTTTAAGCATGCACATGCATCTTTTGGTAGACGCGGATGAAGTTTTCTGCAAAACCACAAGATGTGCATGCAAATGGTGCTTTTGGCAGAACGCGCACGTGGATTTCTACCAAACGACGTGCTAAGCATGCCGATGCTGCTCTTTTTAGCACCCGCGCACGGATTTGTGCGAAAACGCGTTTTAAGCATGCACATGCATCTTTTGGTAGACGCGGATGAAGTTTTCTGCAAAACCACAAGATGTGCATGCAAATGGTGCTTTTGGCAGAACGCGCACGTGGATTTCTACCAAACGACGTGCTAAGCATGCCGATGCTGCTCTTTTTAGCACCCGTGCACGGATTTGTGCGAAAACGCGTTTTAAGCATGCACATGCATCTTTTGGTAGACGCGGATGAAGTTTTCTGCAAAACCACAAGATGTGCATGCAAATGGTGCTTTTTCCAGAACGCGCACGTGGATTTCTACCAAACGACGTGCTAAGCATGCCGATGCTGCTCTTTTTAGCACCCGCGCACGGATTTGTGCGAAAACGCGTTTTAAGCATGCACATGCATCTTTTGGTAGACGCGGATGAAGTTTTCTGCAAAACCACAAGATGTGCATGCAAATGGTGCTTTTGGCAGAACGCGCACGTGGATTTCTACCAAACGACGTGCTAAGCATGCCGATGCTGCTCTTTTTAGCACCCGCGCACGCATTTGTGCGAAACCGCGTTTTAAGCATGCACATGCATCTTTTGGTAGACGCGGATGAAGTTTTCTGCAAAACCACAATATGTGCATGCAAATGGTGCTTTTGGCAGAACGCGCACGTGGATTTCTACCAAACGACGTGCTAAGCATGCCGATGCTGCTCTTTTTAGCACCCGCGCACGGATTTGTGCGAAAACGCGTTTTAAGCATGCATTTGCATCTTTTGGTAGACGCGGATGAAGTTTTCTGCAAAACCACAAGATGTGCATGCAAATGGTGCTTTTGGCAGAACGCGCACGTGGATTTCTACCAAACGACGTGCTAAGCATGCCGATGCTGCTCTTTTTAGCACCCGCGCACGCATTTGTGCGAAAACGCGTTTTAAGCATGCACATGCATCTTTTGGTAGACGCGGATGAAGTTTTCTGCAAAACCACAAGATGTGCATGCAAATGGTTCTTTTTGCAGAACGCGCACGTGGATTTCTACCAAACGACGTGCTAAGCATGCCGATGCTGCTCTTTTTAGCACCCGCGCACCGATTTGTGCGAAAACGCGTTTTAAGCATGCACATGCATCTTTTGGTAGACGCGGATGAAGTTTTCTGCAAAACCACAAGATGTGCATGCAAATGGTGCTTTTGGCAGAACGCGCACGTGGATTTCTACCAAACGACGTGCTAAGCATGCCGATGCTGCTCTTTTTAGCACCCGCGCACGCATTTGTGCGAAAACGCCTTTTAAGCATGCACATGCATCTTTTGGTAGACGCGGATGAAGTTTTCTGCAAAACCACAAGATGTGCATGCAAATGGTGCTTTTGGCAGAACGCGCACGTGGATTTCTACCAAACGACGTGCTAAGCATGCCGATGCTGCTCTTTTTAGCACCCGCGCACGGATTTGTGCGAAAACGCGTTTTAAGCATGCACATGCATCTTTTGGTAGACGCGGATGAAGTTTTCTGCAAAACCACAAGATGTGCATGCAAATGGTGCTTTTGGCAGAACGCGCACGTGGATTTCTACCAAACGACGTGCTAAGCATGCCGATGCTGCTCTTTTTAGCACCCGCGCACGCATTTGTGCGAAACCGCGTTTTAAGCATGCACATGCATCTTTTGGTAGACGCGGATGAAGTTTTCTGCAAAACCACAAGATGTGCATGCAAATGGTGCTTTTGGCAGAACGCGCACGTGGATTTCTACCAAACGACGTGCTAAGCATGCCGATGCTGCTCTTTTTAGCACCCGCGCACGGATTTGTGCGAAAACGCGTTTTAAGCATGCACATGCATCTTTTGGTAGACGCGGATGAAGTTTTCTGCAAAACCACAAGATGTGCATGCAAATGGTGCTTTTTGCAGAACGCGCACGTGGATTTCTACCAAACGACGTGCTAAGCATGCCGATGCTGCTCTTTTTAGCACCCGCGCACGGATTTGTGCGAAAACGCGTTTTAAGCATGCACATGCATCTTTTGGTAGACGCGGATGAAGTTTTCTGCAAAACCACAAGATGTGCATGCAAATGGTGCTTTTGGCAGAACGCGCACGTGGATTTCTACCAAACGACGTGCTAAGCATGCCGATGCTGCTCTTTTTAGCACCCGCGCACGGATTTGTGCGAAAACGCGTTTTAAGCATGCACATGCATCTTTTGGTAGACGCGGATGAAGTTTTCTGCAAAACCACAAGATGTGCATGCAAATGGTGCTTTTTCCAGAACGCGCACGTGGATTTCTACCAAACGACGTGCTAAGCATGCCGATGCTGCTCTTTTTAGCACCCGCGCACGGATTTGTGCGAAAACGCGTTTTAAGCATGCACATGCATCTTTTGGTAGACGCGGATGAAGTTTTCTGCAAAACCACAAGATGTGCATGCAAATGGTGCTTTTGGCAGAACGCGCACGTGGATTTCTACCAAACGACGTGCTAAGCATGCCGATGCTGCTCTTTTTAGCACCCGCGCACGCATTTGTGCGAAACCGCGTTTTAAGCATGCACATGCATCTTTTGGTAGACGCGGATGAAGTTTTCTGCAAAACCACAAGATGTGCATGCAAATGGTGCTTTTGGCAGAACGCGCACGTGGATTTCTACCAAACGACGTGCTAAGCATGCCGATGCTGCTCTTTTTAGCACCCGCGCACGGATTTGTGCGAAAACGCGTTTTAAGCATGCATTTGCATCTTTTGGTAGACGCGGATGAAGTTTTCTGCAAAACCACAAGATGTGCATGCAAATGGTGCTTTTGGCAGAACGCGCACGTGGATTTCTACCAAACGACGTGCTAAGCATGCCGATGCTGCTCTTTTTAGCACCCGCGCACGCATTTGTGCGAAAACGCGTTTTAAGCATGCACATGCATCTTTTGGTAGACGCGGATGAAGTTTTCTGCAAAACCACAAGATGTGCATGCAAATGGTTCTTTTTGCAGAACGCGCACGTGGATTTCTACCAAACGACGTGCTAAGCATGCCGATGCTGCTCTTTTTAGCACCCGCGCACCGATTTGTGCGAAAACGCGTTTTAAGCATGCACATGCATCTTTTGGTAGACGCGGATGAAGTTTTCTGCAAAACCACAAGATGTGCATGCAAATGGTGCTTTTGGCAGAACGCGCACGTGGATTTCTACCAAACGACGTGCTAAGCATGCCGATGCTGCTCTTTTTAGCACCCGCGCACGCATTTGTGCGAAAACGCGTTTTAAGCATGCACATGCATCTTTTGGTAGACGCGGATGAAGTTTTCTGCAAAACCACAAGATGTGCATGCAAATGGTGCTTTTGGCAGAACGCGCACGTGGATTTCTACCAAACGACGTGCTAAGCATGCCGATGCTGCTCTTTTTAGCACCCGCGCACGGATTTGTGCGAAAACGCGTTTTAAGCATGCACATGCATCTTTTGGTAGACGCGGATGAAGTTTTCTGCAAAACCACAAGATGTGCATGCAAATGGTGCTTTTGGCAGAACGCGCACGTGGATTTCTACCAAACGACGTGCTAAGCATGCCGATGCTGCTCTTTTTAGCACCCGCGCACGCATTTGTGCGAAACCGCGTTTTAAGCATGCACATGCATCTTTTGGTAGACGCGGATGAAGTTTTCTGCAAAACCACAAGATGTGCATGCAAATGGTGCTTTTGGCAGAACGCGCACGTGGATTTCTACCAAACGACGTGCTAAGCATGCCGATGCTGCTCTTTTTAGCACCCGCGCACGGATTTGTGCGAAAACGCGTTTTAAGCATGCACATGCATCTTTTGGTAGACGCGGATGAAGTTTTCTGCAAAACCACAAGATGTGCATGCAAATGGTGCTTTTTGCAGAACGCGCACGTGGATTTCTACCAAACGACGTGCTAAGCATGCCGATGCTGCTCTTTTTAGCACCCGCGCACGGATTTGTGCGAAAACGCGTTTTAAGCATGCACATGCATCTTTTGGTAGACGCGGATGAAGTTTTCTGCAAAACCACAAGATGTGCATGCAAATGGTGCTTTTGGCAGAACGCGCACGTGGATTTCTACCAAACGACGTGCTAAGCATGCCGATGCTGCTCTTTTTAGCACCCGCGCACGGATTTGTGCGAAAACGCGTTTTAAGCATGCACATGCATCTTTTGGTAGACGCGGATGAAGTTTTCTGCAAAACCACAAGATGTGCATGCAAATGGTGCTTTTTCCAGAACGCGCACGTGGATTTCTACCAAACGACGTGCTAAGCATGCCGATGCTGCTCTTTTTAGCACCCGCGCACGGATTTGTGCGAAAACGCGTTTTAAGCATGCACATGCATCTTTTGGTAGACGCGGATGAAGTTTTCTGCAAAACCACAAGATGTGCATGCAAATGGTGCTTTTGGCAGAACGCGCACGTGGATTTCTACCAAACGACGTGCTAAGCATGCCGATGCTGCTCTTTTTAGCACCCGCGCACGCATTTATGCGAAACCGCGTTTTAAGCATGCACATGCATCTTTTGGTAGACGCGGATGAAGTTTTCTGCAAAACCACAAGATGTGCATGCAAATGGTGCTTTTGGCAGAACGCGCACGTGGATTTCTACCAAACGACGTGCTAAGCATGCCGATGCTGCTCTTTTTAGCACCCGCGCACGGATTTGTGCGAAAACGCGTTTTAAGCATGCACATGCATCTTTTGGTAGACGCGGATGAAGTTTTCTGCAAAACCACAAGATGTGCATGCAAATGGTGCTTTTGGCAAAACGCGCACGTGGATTTCTACCAAACGACGTGCTAAGCATGCCGATGCTGCTCTTTTTAGCACCCGCGCACGGATTTGGGCGAAAACGCGTTTTAAGCATGCACATGCATCTTTTCGTAGACGCGGATGAAGTTTTCTGCAAAACCACAAGATGTGCATGCAAATGGTGCTTTTGGCAGAACGCGCACGTGGATTTCTACCAAACGACGTGCTAAGCATGCCGATGCTGCTCTTTTTAGCACCCGCGCACGGATTTGTGCGAAACCGCGTTTTCAGCATGCACATGCATCTTTTGGTAGACGCGGATGAAGTTTTCTGCAAAACCAGAAGATGTGCATGCAAATGGTGCTTTTGGCAGAACGCGCACGTGGATTTCTACGAAACGACGTGCTAAGCATGCCGATGCTGCTCTTTTTAGCACCCGCGCACGGATTTGTGCGAAAACGCGTTTTAAGCATGCACATGCATCTTTTGGTAGACGCGGATGAAGTTTTATGGAAAACCACAAGATGTGCATGCAAATGGTGCTTTTGGCAGAACGCGCACGTGGATTTCTACCAAACGACGGGCTAAGCATGCCGATGCTGCTCTTTTTAGCACCCGCGCACGGATTTGTGCGAAAACGCGTTTTAAGCATGCACATGCATCTTTTGGTAGACGCGGATGAAGTTTTCTGCAAAACCACAAGATGTGCATGAAAATGGTGCTTTTGGCAGAACGCGCACGTGGATTTCTACCAAACGACGTGCTAAGCATGCCGATGCTGCTCTTTTTAGCACCCGTGCGCGGATTTGTGCAAAAACGCGTTTTAAGCATGCACATGCATCTTTTGGTAGACGCGGATGAAGTTTTCTGCAAAACCACAAGATGTGCATGCAAATGGTGCTTTTGGCAGAACGCGCACGTGGATTTCTACCAAACGACGTGCTAAGCATGCCGATGCTGCTCTTTTTAGCACCCGTGCGCGGATTTGTGCAAAAACGCGTTTTAAGCATGCACATGCATCTTTTGGTAGACGCGGATGAAGTTTTCTGCAAAACCACAAGATGTGCATGCAAATGGTGCTTTTGGCAGAACGCGCACGTGGATTTCTACCAAACGACGTGCTAAGCATGCCGATGCTGCTCTTTTTAGCACCCGCGCACGCATTTGTGCGAAAACGCGTTTTAAGCATGCACATGCATCCTTTGGTAGACGCGGATGAAGTTTTCTGCAAAACCACAAGATGTGCATGCAAATGGTGCTTTTTGCAGAACGCGCACGTGGATTTCTACCAAACGACGTGCTAAGCATACCGATGCTACTCTTTTTAGCACCCGCGCACGCATTTGTGCGAAAACGCGTTTTAAGCATGCACATGCATCTTTTGGTAGACGCGGATGAAGTTTTCTGCAAAACCACAAGATGTGCATGCAAATGGTGCTTTTTGCAGAACGCGCACGTGGATTTCTACCAAACGACGTGCTAAGCATGCCGATGCTGCTCTTTTTAGCACCCGCGCACGGATTTGTGCGAAAACGCGTTTTAAGCATGCACATGCATCTTTTGGTAGACGCGGATGAAGTTTTCGGCAAAACCACAAGATGTGCATGCAAATGGTGCTTTTGGCAGAACGCGCACGTGGATTTCTACCAAACGACGTGCTAAGCATGCCGATGCTGCTCTTTTTAGCACCCGCGCACGGATTTGTGCGAAAACGCGTTTTAAGCATCCACATGCATCTTTTGGTAGACGCGGATGAAGTTTTCTGCAAAACCACAAGATGTGCATGCAAATGGTGCTTTTTCCAGAACGCGCACGTGGATTTCTACCAAACGACGTGCTAAGCATGCCGATGCTGCTCTTTTTAGCACCCGCGCACGGATTTGTGCGAAAACGCGTTTTAAGCATGCACATGCATCTTTTGGTAGACGCGGATGAAGTTTTCTGCAAAACCACAAGATGTGCATGCAAATGGTGCTTTTGGCAGAACGCGCACGTGGATTTCTACCAAACGACGTGCTAAGCATGCCGATGCTGCTCTTTTTAGCACCCGCGCACGCATTTGTGCGAAACCGCGTTTTAAGCATGCACATGCATCTTTTGGTAGACGCGGATGAAGTTTTCTGCAAAACCACAAGATGTGCATGCAAATGGTGCTTTTGGCAGAACGCGCACGTGGATTTCTACCAAACGACGTGCTAAGCATGCCGATGCTGCTCTTTTTAGCACCCGCGCACGGATTTGTGCGAAAACGCGTTTTAAGCATGCATATGCATCTTTTGGTAGACGCGGATGAAGTTTTCTGCAAAACCACAAGATGTGCATGCAAATGGTGCTTTTGGCAGAACGCGCACGTGGATTTCTACCAAACGACGTGCTAAGCATGCCGATGCTGCTCTTTTTAGCACCCGCGCACGCATTTGTGCGAAAACGCGTTTTAAGCATGCACATGCATCTTTTGGTAGACGCGGATGAAGTTTTCTGCAAAACCACAAGATGTGCATGCAAATGGTTCTTTTTGCAGAACGCGCACGTGGATTTCTACCAAACGACGTGCTAAGCATGCCGATGCTGCTCTTTTTAGCACCCGCGCACCGATTTGTGCGAAAACGCGTTTTAAGCATGCACATGCATCTTTTGGTAGACGCGGATGAAGTTTTCTGCAAAACCACAAGATGTGCATGCAAATGGTGCTTTTGGCAGAACGCGCACGTGGATTTCTACCAAACGACGTGCTAAGCATGCCGATGCTGCTCTTTTTAGCACCCGCGCACGCATTTGTGCGAAAACGCGTTTTAAGCATGCACATGCATCTTTTGGTAGACGCGGATGAAGTTTTCTGCAAAACCACAAGATGTGCATGCAAATGGTGCTTTTGGCAGAACGCGCACGTGGATTTCTACCAAACGACGTGCTAAGCATGCCGATGCTGCTCTTTTTAGCACCCGCGCACGCATTTGTGCGAAAACGCGTTTTAAGCATGCACAAGCATCTTTTGGTAGACGCGGATGAAGTTTTCTGCAAAACCACAAGATGTGCATGCAAATGGTGCTTTTGGCAGAACGCGCACGTGGATTTCTACCAAACGACGTGCTAAGCATGCCGATGCTGCTCTTTTTAGCACCCGCGCACGCATTTGTGCGAAAACGCGTTTTAAGCATGCACATGCATCCTTTGGTAGACGCGGATGAAGTTTTCTGCAAAACCACCAGATGTGCATGCAAATGGTGCTTTTTGCAGAACGCGCACGTGGATTTCTACCAAACGACGTGCTAAGCATACCGATGCTACTCTTTTTAGCACCCGCGCACGCATTTGTGCGAAAACGCGTTTTAAGCATGCACATGCATCCTTTGGTAGACGCGGATGAAGTTTTCTGCAAAACCACAAGATGTGCATGCAAATGGTGCTTTTGGCAGAACGCGCACGTGGATTTCTACCAAACGACGTGCTAAGCATGCCGATGCTGCTCTTTTTAGCACCCGCGCACGGATTTGTGCGAAAACGCGTTTTAAGCATGCACATGCATCTTTTGGTAGACGCGGATGAAGTTTTCTGCAAAACCACAAGATGTGCATGCAAATGGTGCTTTTTCCAGAACGCGCACGTGGATTTCTACCAAACGACGTGCTAAGCATGCCGATGCTGCTCTTTTTAGCACCCGCGCACGGATTTGTGCGAAAACGCGTTTTAAGCATGCACATGCATCTTTTGGTAGACGCGGATGAAGTTTTCTGCAAAACCACAAGATGTGCATGCAAATGGTGCTTTTGGCAGAACGCGCACGTGGATTTCTACCAAACGACGTGCTAAGCATGCCGATGCTGCTCTTTTTAGCACCCGCGCACGCATTTGTGCGAAACCGCGTTTTAAGCATGCACATGCATCTTTTGGTAGACGCGGATGAAATTTTCTGCAAAACCACAAGATGTGCATGCAAATGGTGCTTTTGGCAGAACGCGCACGTGGATTTCTACCAAACGACGTGCTAAGCATGCCGATGCTGCTCTTTTTAGCACCCGCGCACGGATTTGTGCGAAAACGCGTTTTAAGCATGCACATGCATCTTTTGGTAGACGCGGATGAAGTTTTCTGCAAAACCACAAGATGTGCATGCAAATGGTGCTTTTGGCAGAACGCGCACGTGGATTTCTACCAAACGACGTGCTAAGCATGCCGATGCTGCTCTTTTTAGCACCCGCGCACGGATTTGGGCGAAAACGCGTTTTAAGCATGCACATGCATCTTTTCGTAGACGCGGATGAAGTTTTCTGCAAAACCACAAGATGTGCATGCAAATGGTGCTTTTGGCAGAAGGCGCACGTGGATTTCTACCAAACGACGTGCTAAGCATGCCGATGCTGCTCTTTTTAGCACCCGCGCACGGATTTGTGCGAAACCGCGTTTTAAGCATGCACATGCATCTTTTGGTAGACGCGGATGAAGTTTTCTGCAAAACCACAAGATGTGCATGCAAATGGTGCTTTTGGCAGAACGCGCACGTGGATTTCTACCAAACGACGTGCTAAGCATGCCGATGCTGCTCTTTTTAGCACCCGCGCACGCATTTGTGCGAAAACGCGTTTTAAGCATGCACATGCATCTTTTGGTAGACGCGGATGAAGTTTTCTGCAAAACCACAAGATGTGCATGCAAATGGTGCTTTTGGCAGAACGCGCACGTGGATTTCTACCAAACGACGTGCTAAGCATGCCGATGCTGCTCTTTTTAGCACCCGCGCACGCATTTGTGCGAAAACGCGTTTTAAGCATGCACATGCATCTTTTGGTAGACGCGGATGAAGTTTTCTGCAAAACCACAAGATGTGCATGCAAATGGTTCTTTTTGCAGAACGCGCACGTGGATTTCTACCAAACGACGTGCTAAGCATGCCGATGCTGCTCTTTTTAGCACCCGCGCACCGATTTGTGCGAAAACGCGTTTTAAGCATGCACATGCATCTTTTGGTAGACGCGGATGAAGTTTTCTGCAAAACCACAAGATGTGCATGCAAATGGTGCTTTTGGCAGAACGCGCACGTGGATTTCTACCAAACGACGTGCTAAGCATGCCGATGCTGCTCTTTTTAGCACCCGCGCACGCATTTGTGCGAAAACGCGTTTTAAGCATGCACATGCATCTTTTGGTAGACGCGGATGAAGTTTTCTGCAAAACCACAAGATGTGCATGCAAATGGTGCTTTTGGCAGAACGCGCACATGGATTTCTACCAAACGACGTGCTAAGCATGCCGATGCTGCTCTTTTTAGCACCCGCGCACGCATTTGTGCGAAAACGCGTTTTAAGCATGCACAAGCATCTTTTGGTAGACGCGGATGAAGTTTTCTGCAAAACCACAAGATGTGCATGCAAATGGTGCTTTTGGCAGAACGCGCACGTGGATTTCTACCAAACGACGTGCTAAGCATGCCGATACTGCTCTTTTTAGCACCCGCGCACGCATTTGTGCGAAAACGCGTTTTAAGCATGCACATGCATCCTTTGGTAGACGCGGATGAAGTTTTCTGCAAAACCACAAGATGTGCATGCAAATGGTGCTTTTTGCAGAACGCGCACGTGGATTTCTACCAAACGACGTGCTAAGCATACCGATGCTACTCTTTTTAGCACCCGCGCACGCATTTGTGCGAAAACGCGTTTTAAGCATGCACATGCATCCTTTGGTAGACGCGGATGAAGTTATCTGCAAAACCACAAGATGTGCATGCAAATGGTGCTTTTGGCAGAACGCGCACGTGGATTTCTACCAAACGACGTGCTAAGCATGCCGATGCTGCTCTTTTTAGCACCCGCGCACGGATTTGTGCGAAAAAGCGTTTTAAGCATGCACATGCATCTTTTGGTAGACGCGGATGAAGTTTTCTGCAAAACCACAAGATGTGCATGCAAATGGTGCTTTTTCCAGAACGCGCACGTGGATTTCTACCAAACGACGTGCTAAGCATGCCGATGCTGCTCTTTTTAGCCCCCGCGCACGGATTTGTGCGAAAACGCGTTTTAAGCATGCACATGCATCTTTTGGTAGTCGCGGATGAAGTTTTCTGCAAAACCACAAGATGTGCATGCAAATGGTGCTTTTGGCAGAACGCGCACGTGGATTTCTACCAAACGACGTGCTAAGCATGCCGATGCTGCTCTTTTTAGCACCCGCGCACGCATTTGTGCGAAACCGCGTTTTAAGCATGCACATGCATCTTTTGGTAGACGCGGATGAAATTTTCTGCAAAACCACAAGATGTGCATGCAAATGGTGCTTTTGGCAGAACGCGCACGTGGATTTCTACCAAACGACGTGCTAAGCATGCCGATGCTGCTCTTTTTAGCACCCGCGCACGGATTTGTGCGAAAACGCGTTTTAAGCATGCACATGCATCTTTTGGTAGACGCGGATGAAGTTTTCTGCAAAACCACAAGATGTGCATGCAAATGGTGCTTTTGGCAGAACGCGCACGTGGATTTCTACCAAACGACGTGCTAAGCATGCCGATGCTGCTCTTTTTAGCACCCGCGCACGGATTTGGGCGAAAACGCGTTTTAAGCATGCACATGCATCTTTTCGTAGACGCGGATGAAGTTTTCTGCAAAACCACAAGATGTGCATGCAAATGGTGCTTTTGGCAGAACGCGCACGTGGATTTCTACCAAACGACGTGCTAAGCATGCCGATGCTGCTCTTTTTAGCACCCGCGCACGGATTTGTGCGAAACCGCGTTTTCAGCATGCACATGCATCTTTTGGTAGACGCGGATGAAGTTTTCTGCAAAACCAGAAGATGTGCATGCAAATGGTGCTTTTGGCAGAACGCGCACGTGGATTTCTACCAAACGACGTGCTAAGCATGCCGATGCTGCTCTTTTTAGCACCCGCGCACGGATTTGTGCGAAAACGCGTTTTAAGCATGCACATGCATCTTTTGGTAGACGCGGATGAAGTTTTATGGAAAACCACAAGATGTGCATGCAAATGGTGCTTTTGGCAGAACGCGCACGTGGATTTCTACCAAACGACGGGCTAAGCATGCCGATGCTGCTCTTTTTAGCACCCGCGCACGGATTTGTGCGAAAACGCGTTTTAAGCATGCACATGCATCTTTTGGTAGACGCGGATGAAGTTTTCTGCAAAACCAAGAGATGTGCATGCAAATGGTGCTTTTGGCAGAACGCGCACGTGGATTTCTACCAAACGACGTGCTAAGCATGCCGATGCTGCTCTTTTTAGCTCCCGCGCACGCATTTGTGCGAAAACGCGTTTTAAGCATGCACATGCATCCTTTGGTAGACGCGGATGAAGTTTTCTGCAAAACCACAAGATGTGCATGCAAATGGTGCTTTTTGCAGAACGCGCACGTGGATTTCTACCAAACTACGTGCTAAGCATACCGATGCTACTCTTTTTAGCACCCGCGCACGCATTTGTGCGAAAACGCGTTTTAAGCATGCACATGCATCTTTTGGTAGACGCGGATGAAGTTTTCTGCAAAACCACAAGATGTGCATGCAAATGGTGCTTTTGGCAGAACGCGCACGTGGATTTCTACCAAACGGCGTGCTAAGCATGCCGATGCTGCTCTTTTTAGCACCCGCGCACGCATTTGTGCGAAAACGCGTTTTAAGCATGCACATGCATCTTTTGGTAGACGCGGATGAAGTTTTCTGCAAAACCACAAGATGTGCATGCAAATGGTGCTTTTTGCAGAACGCGCACGTGGATTTCTACCAAACTACGTGCTAAGCATACCGATGCTACTCTTTTTAGCACCCGCGCACGCATTTGTGCGAAAACGCGTTTTAATCATGCACATGCATCTTTTGGTAGACGCGGATGAAGTTTTCTGCAAAACCACAAGATGTGCATGCAAATGGTGCTTTTGGCAGAACGCGCACGTGGATTTCTACCAAACGACGTGCTAAGCATGCCGATGCTGCTCTTTTTAGCACCCGCGCACGCATTTGTGCGAAAACGCGTTTTAAGCATGCACATGCATCTTTTGGTAGACGCGGATGAAGTTTTCTGCAAAACCACAAGATGTGCATGCAAATGGTGCTTTTGGCAGAACGCGCACGTGGATTTCTACCAAACGACGTGCTAAGCATGCCGATGCTGCTCTTTTTAGCACCCGCGCACGCATTTGTGCGAAAACGCGTTTTAAGCATGCACATGCATCTTTTGGTAGACGCGGATGAAGTTTTCTGCAAAACCACAAGATGTGCATGCAAATGGTGCTTTTGCCAGAACGCGCACGTGGATTTCTACCAAACGACGTGCTAAGCATGCCGATGCTGCTCTTTTTAGCACCCGCGCACGCATTTGTGCGAAAACGCGTTTTAAGCATGCACATGCATCTTTTGGTAGACGCGGATGAAGTTTTCTGCAAAACCACAAGATGTGCATGCAAATGGTGCTTTTGGCAGAACGCGCACGTGGATTTCTACCAAACGACGTGCTAAGCATGCCGATGCTGCTCTTTTTAGCACCCGCGCACGCATTTGTGCGAAAACGCGTTTGAAGCATGCACATGTATCTTTTGGTAGACGCGGATGAAGTTTTCTGCAAAACCACAAGATGTGCATGCAAATGGTGCTTTTGGCAGAACGCGCACGTGGATTTCTACCAAACGACGTGCTAAGCATGCCGATGCTGCTCTTTTTAGCACCCGCGCACGGATTTGTGCGAAAACGCGTTTTAAGCATGCACATGCATCTTTTGGTAGACGCGGATGAAGTTTTCTGCAAAACCACAAGATGTGCATGCAAATGGTGCTTTTGGCAGAACGCGCACGTGGATTTCTACCAAACGACGTGCTAAGCATGCCGATGCTGCTCTTTTTAGCACCCGCGCACGCATTTGTGCGAAAACGCGTTTTAAGCATGCACATGCATCTTTTGGTAGACGCGGATGAAGTTTTCTGCAAAACCACAAGATGTGCATGCAAATGGTGCTTTTGGCAGAACGCGCACGTGGATTTCTACCAAACGACGTGCTAAGCATGCCGATGCTGCTCTTTTTAGCACCCGCGCACGCATTTGTGCGAAAACGCGTTTTAAGCATGCACATGCATCTTTTGGTAGACGCGGATGAATTTTTCTGCAAAACCACAATATGTGCATGCAAATGGTGCTTTTGGCAGAACGCGCACGTGGATTTCTACCAAACGACGTGCTAAGCATGCCGATGCTGCTCTTTTTAGCACCCGCGCACGCATTTGTGCGAAAACGCGTTTTAAGCATGCACATGCATCTTTTGGTAGACGCGGATGAAGTTTTCTGCAAAACCACAAGATGTGCATGCAAATGGTGCTTTTTGCAGAACGCGCACGTGGATTTCTACCAAACGACGTGCTAAGCATGCCGATGCTGCTCTTTTTAGCACCCGCGCACCGATTTGTGCGAAAACGCGTTTTAAGCATGCACATGCATCTTTTGGTAGACGCGGATGAAGTTTTCTGCAAAACCACAAGATGTGCATGCAAATGGTGCTTTTGGCAGAACGCGCACGTGGATTTCTACCAAACGACGTGCTAAGCATGCCGATGCTGCTCTTTTTAGCACCCGCGCACGCATTTGTGCGAAAACGCGTTTTAAGCATGCACATGCATCTTTTGGTAGACGCGGATGAAGTTTTCTGCAAAACCACAAGATGTGCATGCAAATGGTGCTTTTGGCAGAACGCGCACGTGGATTTCTACCAAACGACGTGCTAAGCATGCCGATGCTGCTCTTTTTAGCACCCGCGCACGCATTTGTGCGAAAACGCGTTTTAAGCATGCACAAGCATCTTTTGGTAGACGCGGATGAAGTTTTCTGCAAAACCACAAGATGTGCATGCAAATGGTGCTTTTGGCAGAACGCGCACGTGGATTTCTACCAAACGACGTGCTAAGCATGCCGATGCTGCTCTTTTTAGCACCCGCGCACGGATTTGTGCGAAAACGCGTTTTAAGCATGCATATGCATCTTTTGGTAGACGCGGATGAAGTTTTCTGCAAAACCACAAGATGTGCATGCAAATGGTGCTTTTGGCAGAACGCGCACGTGGATTTCTACCAAACGACGTGCTAAGCATGCCGATGCTGCTCTTTTTAGCACCCACGCACGCATTTGTGCGAAAACGCGTTTTAAGCATGCACATGCATCTTTTGGTAGACGCGGATGAAGTTTTCTGCAAAACCACAAGATGTGCATGCAAATGGTGCTTTTGGCAGAACGCGCACGTGGATTTCTACCAAACGACGTGCTAAGCATGCCGATGCTGCTCTTTTTAGCACCCGCGCACGGATTTGTGCGAAAACGCGTTTTAAGCATGCACATGCATCTTTTGGTAGACGCGGATGAAGTTTTCTGCAAAACCACAAGATGTGCATGCAAATGGTGCTTTTGGCAGAACGCGCACGTGGATTTCTACCAAACGACGTGCTAAGCATGCCGATGCTGCTCTTTTTAGCACCCGCGCACGCATTTGTGCGAAAACGCGTTTTAAGCATGCACATGCATCTTTTGGTAGACGCGGATGAAGTTTTCTGCAAAACCACAAGATGTGCATGCAAATGGTGCTTTTGGCAGAACGCGCACGTGGATTTCTACCAAACGACGTGCTAAGCATGCCGATGCTGCTCTTTTTAGCACCCGCGCACGGATTTGTGCGAAAACGCGTTTTAAGCATGCACATGCATCTTTTGGTAGACGCGGATGAAGTTTTCTGCAAAACCACAAGATGTGCATGCAAATGGTGCTTTTGGCAGAACGCGCACGTGGATTTCTACCAAACGACGTGCTAAGCATGCCGATGCTGCTCTTTTTAGCACCCGCGCACGCATTTGTGCGAAAACGCGTTTTAAGCATGCACATGCATCTTTTGGTAGACGCGGATGAAGTTTTCTGCAAAACCACAAGATGTGCATGCAAATGGTGCTTTTGGCAGAACGCGCACGTGGATTTCTACCAAACGACGTGCTAAGCATGCCGATGCTGCTCTTTTTAGCACCCGCGCACGCATTTGTGCGAAAACGCGTTTTAAGCATGCACAAGCATCTTTTGGTAGACGCGGATGAAGTTTTCTGCAAAATCACAAGATGTGTATGCAAATGGTGCTTTTGGCAGAACGCGCACGTGGATTTCTACCAAACGACGTGCTAAGCATGCCGATGCTGCTCTTTTTAGCACCCGCGCACGGATTTGTGCGAAAACGCGTTTTAAGCATGCATATGCATCTTTTGGTAGACGCGGATGAAGTTTTCTGCAAAACCACAAGATGTGCATGCAAATGGTGCTTTTGGCAGAACGCGCACGTGGATTTCTACCAAACGACGTGCTAAGCATGCCGATGCTGCTCTTTTTAGCACCCGCGCACGCATTTGTGCGAAAACGCGTTTTAAGCATGCACATGCATCTTTTGGTAGACGCGGATGAAGTTTTCTGCAAAACCACAAGATGTGCATGCAAATGGTGCTTTTGCCAGAACGCGCACGTGGATTTCTACCAAACGACGTGCTAAGCATGCCGATGCTGCTCTTTTTAGCACCCGCGCACGCATTTGTGCGAAAACGCGTTTTAAGCATGCACATGCATCTTTTGGTAGACGCGGATGAAGTTTTCTGCAAAACCACAAGATGTGCATGCAAATGGTGCTTTTGGCAGAACGCGCACGTGGATTTCTACCAAACGACGTGCTAAGCATGCCGATGCTGCTCTTTTTAGCACCCGCGCACGCATTTGTGCGAAAACGCGTTTGAAGCATGCACATGTATCTTTTGGTAGACGCGGATGAAGTTTTCTGCAAAACCACAAGATGTGCATGCAAATGGTGCTTTTGGCAGAACGCGCACGTGGATTTCTACCAAACGACGTGCTAAGCATGCCGATGCTGCTCTTTTTAGCACCCGCGCACGGATTTGTGCGAAAACGCGTTTTAAGCATGCACATGCATCTTTTGGTAGACGCGGATGAAGTTTTCTGCAAAACCACAAGATGTGCATGCAAATGGTGCTTTTGGCAGAACGCGCACGTGGATTTCTACCAAACGACGTGCTAAGCATGCCGATGCTGCTCTTTTTAGCACCCGCGCACGCATTTGTGCGAAAACGCGTTTTAAGCATGCACATGCATCTTTTGGTAGACGCGGATGAAGTTTTCTGCAAAACCACAAGATGTGCATGCAAATGGTGCTTTTGGCAGAACGCGCACGTGGACTTCTACCAAACGACGTGCTAAGCATGCCGATGCTGCTCTTTTTAGCACCCGCGCACGCATTTGTGCGAAAACGCGTTTTAAGCATGCACATGCATCTTTTGGTAGACGCGGATGAATTTTTCTGCAAAACCACAATATGTGCATGCAAATGGTGCTTTTGGCAGAACGCGCACGTGGATTTCTACCAAACGACGTGCTAAGCATGCCGATGCTGCTCTTTTTAGCACCCGCGCACGCATTTGTGCGAAAACGCGTTTTAAGCATGCACATGCATCTTTTGGTAGACGCGGATGAAGTTTTCTGCAAAACCACAAGATGTGCATGCAAATGGTGCTTTTTGCAGAACGCGCACGTGGATTTCTACCAAACGACGTGCTAAGCATGCCGATGCTGCTCTTTTTAGCACCCGCGCACCGATTTGTGCGAAAACGCGTTTTAAGCATGCACATGCATCTTTTGGTAGACGCGGATGAAGTTTTCTGCAAAACCACAAGATGTGCATGCAAATGGTGCTTTTGGCAGAACGCGCACGTGGATTTCTACCAAACGACGTGCTAAGCATGCCGATGCTGCTCTTTTTAGCACCCGCGCACGCATTTGTGCGAAAACGCGTTTTAAGCATGCACATGCATCTTTTGGTAGACGCGGATGAAGTTTTCTGCAAAACCACAAGATGTGCATGCAAATGGTGCTTTTGGCAGAACGCGCACGTGGATTTCTACCAAACGACGTGCTAAGCATGCCGATGCTGCTCTTTTTAGCACCCGCGCACGCATTTGTGCGAAAACGCGTTTTAAGCATGCACAAGCATCTTTTGGTAGACGCGGATGAAGTTTTCTGCAAAACCACAAGATGTGCATGCAAATGGTGCTTTTGGCAGAACGCGCACGTGGATTTCTACCAAACGACGTGCTAAGCATGCCGATGCTGCTCTTTTTAGCACCCGCGCACGGATTTGTGCGAAAACGCGTTTTAAGCATGCATATGCATCTTTTGGTAGACGCGGATGAAGTTTTCTGCAAAACCACAAGATGTGCATGCAAATGGTGCTTTTGGCAGAACGCGCACGTGGATTTCTACCAAACGACGTGCTAAGCATGCCGATGCTGCTCTTTTTAGCACCCACGCACGCATTTGTGCGAAAACGCGTTTTAAGCATGCACATGCATCTTTTGGTAGACGCGGATGAAGTTTTCTGCAAAACCACAAGATGTGCATGCAAATGGTGCTTTTGGCAGAACGCGCACGTGGATTTCTACCAAACGACGTGCTAAGCATGCCGATGCTGCTCTTTTTAGCACCCGCGCACGGATTTGTGCGAAAACGCGTTTTAAGCATGCACATGCATCTTTTGGTAGACGCGGATGAAGTTTTCTGCAAAACCACAAGATGTGCATGCAAATGGTGCTTTTGGCAGAACGCGCACGTGGATTTCTACCAAACGACGTGCTAAGCATGCCGATGCTGCTCTTTTTAGCACCCGCGCACGCATTTGTGCGAAAACGCGTTTTAAGCATGCACATGCATCTTTTGGTAGACGCGGATGAAGTTTTCTGCAAAACCACAAGATGTGCATGCAAATGGTGCTTTTGGCAGAACGCGCACGTGGATTTCTACCAAACGACGTGCTAAGCATGCCGATGCTGCTCTTTTTAGCACCCGCGCACGGATTTGTGCGAAAACGCGTTTTAAGCATGCACATGCATCTTTTGGTAGACGCGGATGAAGTTTTCTGCAAAACCACAAGATGTGCATGCAAATGGTGCTTTTGGCAGAACGCGCACGTGGATTTCTACCAAACGACGTGCTAAGCATGCCGATGCTGCTCTTTTTAGCACCCGCGCACGCATTTGTGCGAAAACGCGTTTTAAGCATGCACATGCATCTTTTGGTAGACGCGGATGAAGTTTTCTGCAAAACCACAAGATGTGCATGCAAATGGTGCTTTTGGCAGAACGCGCACGTGGATTTCTACCAAACGACGTGCTAAGCATGCCGATGCTGCTCTTTTTAGCACCCGCGCACGCATTTGTGCGAAAACGCGTTTTAAGCATGCACAAGCATCTTTTGGTAGACGCGGATGAAGTTTTCTGCAAAATCACAAGATGTGTATGCAAATGGTGCTTTTGGCAGAACGCGCACGTGGATTTCTACCAAACGACGTGCTAAGCATGCCGATGCTGCTCTTTTTAGCACCCGCGCACGGATTTGTGCGAAAACGCGTTTTAAGCATGCATATGCATCTTTTGGTAGACGCGGATGAAGTTTTCTGCAAAACCACAAGATGTGCATGCAAATGGTGCTTTTGGCAGAACGCGCACGTGGATTTCTACCAAACGACGTGCTAAGCATGCCGATGCTGCTCTTTTTAGCACCCACGCACGCATTTGTGTGAAAACGCGTTTTAAGCATGCACATGCATCTTTTGGTAGACGCGGATGAAGTTTTCTGCAAAACCACAAGATGTGCATGCAAATGGTGCTTTTGGCAGAACGCGCACGTGGATTTCTACCAAACGACGTGCTAAGCATGCCGATGCTGCTCTTTTTAGCACCCGTGCGCGGATTTGTGCGAAAACGCGTTTTAAGCATGCACATGCATCTTTTGGTAGACGCGGATGAAGTTTTCTGCAAAACCACAAGATGTGCATGCAAATGGTGCTTTTGGCAGAACGCGCACGTGGATTTCTACCAAACGACGTGGTAAGCATGCCGATGCTGCTCTTTTTAGCACCCGCGCACGGATTTGTGCGAAAACGCGTTTTAAGCATGCACATGCATCTTTTGGTAGACGCGGATGAAGTTTTCTGCAAAACCACAAGATGTGCATGCAAATGGTGCTTTTTCCAGAACGCGCACGTGGATTTCTACCAAACGACGTGCTAAGCATGCCGATGCTGCTCTTTTTAGCACCCGCGCACGCATTTGTGCGAAAACGCGTTTTAAGCATGCACATGCATCTTTTGGTAGACGCGGATGAAGTTTTCTGCAAAACCAGAAGATGTGCATGCAAATGGTGCTTTTGGCAGAACGCGCACGTGGATTTCTACCAAACGACGTGGTAAGCATGCCGATGCTGCTCTTTTTAGCACCCGCGCACGGATTTGTGCGAAAACGCGTTTTAAGCATGCACATGCATCTTTTGGTAGACGCGGATGAAGTTTTCTGCAAAACCACAAGATGTGCATGCAAATGGTGCTTTTTCCAGAACGCGCACGTGGATTTCTACCAAACGACGTGCTAAGCATGCCGATGCTGCTCTTTTTAGCACCCGCGCACGCATTTGTGCGAAAACGCGTTTTAAGCATGCACATGCATCTTTTGGTAGACGCGGATGAAGTTTTCTGCAAAACCAGAAGATGTGCATGCAAATGGTGCTTTTGGCAGAACGCGCACGTGGATTTCTACCAAACGACGTGCTAAGCACGCCGATGCTGCTCTTTTTAGCACCCGCGCACGGATTTGTGCGAAAACGCGTTTTAAGCATGCACATGCATCTTTTGGTAGACGCGGATGAAGTTTTCTGCAAAACCACAAGATGTGCATGCAAATGGTGCTTTTTCCAGAACGCGCACGTGGATTTCTACCAAACGACGTGCTAAGCATGCCGATGCTGCTCTTTTTAGCACCCGCGCACGCATTTGTGCGAAAACGCGTTTTAAGCATGCACAAGCATCTTTTGGTAGACGCGGATGAAGTTTTCTGCAAAACCACAAGATGTGCATGCAAATGGTGCTTTTGGCAGAACGCGCACGTGGATTTCTACCAAACGACGTGCTAAGCATGCCGATGCTGCTCTTTTTAGCACCCGCGCACGGATTTGTGCGAAAACGCGTTTTAAGCATGCATATGCATCTTTTGGTAGACGCGGATGAAGTTTTCTGCAAAACCACAAGATGTGCATGCAAATGGTGCTTTTGGCAGAACGCGCACGTGGATTTCTACCAAACGACGTGCTAAGCATGCCGATGCTGCTCTTTTTAGCACCCGTGCGCACGCATTTGTGCGAAAACGCGTTTTAAGCATGCACATGCATCTTTTGGTAGACGCGGATGAAGTTTTCTGCAAAACTACAAGATGTGCATGCAAATGGTGCTTTTGGCAGAACGCGCACGTGGATTTCTACCAAACGACGTGCTAAGCATGCCGATGCTGCTCTTTTTAGCACCCGTGCGCGGATTTGTGCGAAAACGCGTTTTAAGCATGCACATGCATCTTTTGGTAGACGCGGATGAAGTTTTCTGCAAAACCACAAGATGTGCATGCAAATGGTGCTTTTGGCAGAACGCGCACGTGGATTTCTACAAAACGACGTGCTAAGCATGCCGATGCTGCTCTTTTTAGCACCCGCGCACGGATTTGTGCGAAAACGCGTTTTAAGCATGCACATGCATCTTTTGGTAGACGCGGATGAAGTTTTCTGCAAAACCACAAGATGTGCATGCAAATGGTGCTTTTGGCAGAACGCGCACGTGGATTTCTACCAAACGACGTGCTAAGCATGCCGATGCTGCGCTTTTTAGCACCCGCGCACGCATTTGTGCGAAAACGCGTTTTAAGCATGCACATGCATCTTTTGGTAGACGCGGATGAAGTTTTCTGCAAAACCACAAGATGTGCATGCAAATGGTGCTTTTGGCAGAACGCGCACGTGGATTTCTACCAAACGACGTGCTAAGCATGCCGATGCTGCTCTTTTTAGCACCCGCGCACGGATTTGTGCGAAAACGCGTTTTAAGCATGCACATGCATCTTTTGGTAGACGCGGATGAAGTTTTCTGCAAAACCACAAGATGTGCATGCAAATGGTGCTTTTGGCAGAACGCGCACGTGGATTTCTACCAAACGACGTGCTAAGCATGCCGATGCTGCTCTTTTTAGCACCCGCGCACGCATTTGTGCGAAAACGCGTTTTAAGCATGCACAAGCATCTTTTGGTAGACGCGGATGAAGTTTTCTGCAAAATCACAAGATGTGCATGCAAATGGTGCTTTTGGCAGAACGCGCACGTGGATTTCTACCAAACGACGTGCTAAGCATGCCGATGCTGCTCTTTTTAGCACCCGCGCACGGATTTGTGCGAAAACGCGTTTTAAGCATGCATATGCATCTTTTGGTAGACGCGGATGAAGTTTTCTGCAAAACCACAAGATGTGCATGCAAATGGTGCTTTTGGCAGAACGCGCACGTGGATTTCTACCAAACGACGAGCTAAGCATGCCGATGCTGCTCTTTTTAGCACCCACGCACGCATTTGTGTGAAAACGCGTTTTAAGCATGCACATGCATCTTTTGGTAGACGCGGATGAAGTTTTCTGCAAAACCACAAGATGTGCATGCAAATGGTGCTTTTGGCAGAACGCGCACGTGGATTTCTACCAAACGACGTGCTAAGCATGCCGATGCTGCTCTTTTTAGCACCCGTGCGCGGATTTGTGCGAAAACGCGTTTTAAGCATGCACATGCATCTTTTGGTAGACGCGGATGAAGTTTTCTGCAAAACCACAAGATGTGCATGCAAATGGTGCTTTTGGCAGAACGCGCACGTGGATTTCTACCAAACGACGTGCTAAGCATGCCGATGCTGCTCTTTTTAGCACCCGCGCACGGATTTGTGCGAAAACGCGTTTTAAGCATGCACATGCATCTTTTGGTAGACGCGGATGAAGTTTTCTGCAAAACCACAAGATGTGCATGCAAATGGTGCTTTTGGCAGAACGCGCACGTGGATTTCTACCAAACGACGTGCTAAGCATGCCGATGCTGCTCTTTTTAGCACCCGCGCACGCATTTGTGCGAAAACGCGTTTTAAGCATGCACATGCATCTTTTGGTAGACGCGGATGAAGTTTTCTGCAAAACCAGAAGATGTGCATGCAAATGGTGCTTTTGGCAGAACGCGCACGTGGATTTCTACCAAACGACGTGCTAAGCATGCCGATGCTGCTCTTTTTAGCACCCGCGCACGGATTCGTACGAAAACGCGTTTTAAGCATGCACATGCATCTTTTGGTAGACGCGGATGAAGTTTTCTGCAAAACCACAAGGTGTGCATGCAAATGGTGCTTTTGGCAGAACGCGCACGTGGATTTCTACCAAACGACGTGCTAAGCATGCCGATGCTGCTCTTTTTAGCACCCGCGCACGCATTTGTGCGAAAACGCGTTTTAAGCATGCACATGCATCTTTTGGTAGACGCGGATGAAGTTTTCTGCAAAACCAGAAGATGTGCATGCAAATGGTGCTTTTGGCAGAACGCGCACGTGGATTTCTACCAAACGACGTGCTAAGCATGCCGATGCTGCTCTTTTTAGCACCCGCGCACGGATTTGTGCGAAAACGCGTTTTAAGCATGCACATGCATCTTTTGGTAGACGCGGATGAAGTTTTCTGCAAAACCACAAGATGTGCATGCAAATGGTGCTTTTTGCAGAACGCGCACGTGGATTTCTACCAAACGACGTGCTAAGCATGCCGATGCTGCTCTTTTTAGCACCCGCGCACGGATTTGTGCGAAACCGCGTTTTCAGCATGCACATGCATCTTTTGGTAGACGCGGATGAAGTTTTCTGCAAAACCAGAAGATGTGCATGCAAATGGTGCTTTTGGCAGAACGCGCACGTGGATTTCTACCAAACGACGTGCTAAGCATGCCGATGCTGCTCTTTTTAGCACCCGCGCACGGATTTGTGCGAAAACGCGTTTTAAGCATGCACATGCATCTTTTGGTAGACGCGGATGAAGTTTTATGGAAAACCACAAGATGTGCATGCAAATGGTGCTTTTGGCAGAACGCGCACGTGGATTTCTACCAAACGACGTGCTAAGCATGCCGATGCTGCTCTTTTTAGCACCCGCGCACGCATTTGTGCGAAAACGCGTTTTAAGCATGCACATGCATCCTTTGGTAGACGCGGATGAAGTTTTCTGCAAAACCACAAGATGTGCATGCAAATGGTGCTTTTTGCAGAACGCGCACGTGGATTTCTACCAAACTACGTGCTAAGCATACCGATGCTACTCTTTTTAGCACCCGCGCACGCATTTGTGCGAAAACGCGTTTTAAGCATGCACATGCATCTTTTGGTAGACGCGGATGAAGTTTTCTGCAAAACCACAAGATGTGCATGCAAATGGTGCTTTTGGCAGAACGCGCACGTGGATTTCTACCAAACGACGTGCTAAGCATGCCGATGCTGCTCTTTTTAGCACCCGCGCACGCATTTGTGCGAAAACGCGTTTTAAGCATGCACATGCATCTTTTGGTAGACGCGGATGAAGTTTTCTGCAAAACCACAAGATGTGCATGCAAATGGTGCTTTTGGCAGAACGCGCACGTGGATTTCTACCAAACGACGTGCTAAGCATGCCGATGCTGCTCTTTTTAGCACCCGCGCACGCATTTGTGCGAAAACGCGTTTTAAGCATGCACATGCATCTTTTGGTAGACGCGGATGAAGTTTTCTGCAAAACCACAAGATGTGCATGCAAATGGTGCTTTTTGCAGAACGCGCACGTGGATTTCTACCAAACTACGTGCTAAGCATACCGATGCTACTCTTTTTAGCACCCGCGCACGCATTTGTGCGAAAACGCGTTTTAAGCATGCACATGCATCTTTTGGTAGACGCGGATGAAGTTTTCTGCAAAACCACAAGATGTGCATGCAAATGGTGCTTTTGGCAGAACGCGCACGTGGATTTCTACCAAACGACGTGCTAAGCATGCCGATGCTGCTCTTTTTAGCACCCGCGCACGCATTTGTGCGAAAACGCGTTTTAAGCATGCACATGCATCTTTTGGTAGACGCGGATGAAGTTTTCTGCAAAACCACAAGATGTGCATGCAAATGGTGCTTTTGGCAGAACGCGCACGTGGATTTCTACCAAACGACGTGCTAAGCATGCCGATGCTGCTCTTTTTAGCACCCGCGCACGCATTTGTGCGAAAACGCGTTTTAAGCATGCACATGCATCTTTTGGTAGACGCGGATGAAGTTTTCTGCAAAACCACAAGATGTGCATGCAAATGGTGCTTTTGGCAGAACGCGCACGTGGATTTCTACCAAACGACGTGCCAAGCATGCCGATGCTGCTCTTTTTAGCACCCGCGCACGGATTTGTGCGAAAACGCGTTTTAAGCATGCATATGCATCTTTTGGTAGACGCGGATGAAGTTTTCTGCAAAACCTCAAGATGTGCATGCAAATGGTGCTTTTGGCAAAAAGCGCACGTGGATTTCTACCAAACGACGTGCTAAGCATGCCGATGCTGCTCTTTTTAGCACCCGCGCACGCATTTGTGCGAAAACGCGTTTTAAGCATGCACATGCATCTTTTGGTAGACGCGGATGAAGTTTTCTGCAAAACCACAAGATGTGCATGCAAATGGTGCTTTTGGCAGAACGCGCACGTGGATTTCTACCAAACGACGTGCTAAGCATGCCGATGCTGCTCTTTTTAGCACCCGCGCACGCATTTGTGCGAAAACGCGTTTTAAGCATGCACATGCATCTTTTGGTAGACGCGGATGAAGTTTTCTGCAAAACCACAAGATGTGCATGCAAATGGTGCTTTTTGCAGAACGCGCACGTGGATTTCTACCAAACGACGTGCTAAGCATGCCGATGCTGCTCTTTTTAGCACCCGCGCACCGATTTGTGCGAAAACGCGTTTTAAGCATGCACATGCATCTTTTGGTAGACGCGGATGAAGTTTTCTGCAAAACCACAAGATGTGCATGCAAATGGTGCTTTTGGCAGAACGCGCACGTGGATTTCTACCAAACGACGTGCTAAGCATGCCGATGCTGCTCTTTTTAGCACCCGCGCACGCATTTGTGCGAAAACGCGTTTTAAGCATGCACATGCATCTTTTGGTAGACGCGGATGAAGGTTTCTGCAAAACCACAAGATGTGCATGCAAATGGTGCTTTTGGCAGAACGCGCACGTGGATTTCTACCAAACGACGTGCTAAGCATGCCGATGCTGCTCTTTTTAGCACCCGCGCACGCATTTGTGCGAAAACGCGTTTTAAGCATGCACAAGCATCTTTTGGTAGACGCGGATGAAGTTTTCTGCAAAACCACAAGATGTGCATGCAAATGGTGCTTTTGGCAGAACGCGCACGTGGATTTCTACCAAACGACGTGCTAAGCATGCCGATGCTGCTCTTTTTAGCACCCGCGCACGGATTTGTGCGAAAACGCGTTTTAAGCATGCATATGCATCTTTTGGTAGACGCGGATGAAGTTTTCTGCAAAACCACAAGATGTGCATGCAAATGGTGCTTTTGGCAGAACGCGCACGTGGATTTCTACCAAACGACGTGCTAAGCATGCCGATGCTGCTCTTTTTAGCACCCACACACGCATTTGTGCGAAAACGCGTTTTAAGCATGCACATGCATCTTTTGGTAGACGCGGATGAAGTTTTCTGCAAAACCACAAGATGTGCATGCAAATGGTGCTTTTGGCAGAACGCGCACGTGGATTTCTACCAAACGACGTGCTAAGCATGCCGATGCTGCTCTTTTTAGCACCCGTGCGCGGATTTGTGCGAAAACGCGTTTTAAGCATGCACATGCATCTTTTGGTAGACGCGGATGAAGTTTTCTGCAAAACCACAAGATGTGCATGCAAATGGTGCTTTTGGCAGAACGCGCACGTGGATTTCTACCAAACGACGTGCTAAGCATGCCGATGCTGCTCTTTTTAGCACCCGCGCACGGATTTGTGCGAAAACGCGTTTTAAGCATGCACATGCATCTTTTGGTAGACGCGGATGAAGTTTTCTGCAAAACCAGAAGATGTGCATGCAAATGGTGCTTTTGGCAGAACGCGCACGTGGATTTCTACCAAACGACGTGCTAAGCATGCCGATGCTGCTCTTTTTAGCACCCGCGCCCGGATTCGTGCGAAAACGCGTTTTAAGCATGCACATGCATCTTTTGGTAGACGCGGATGAAGTTTTCTGCAAAACCACAAGGTGTGCATGCAAATGGTGCTTTTGGCAGAACGCGCACGTGGATTTCTACCAAACGACGTGCTAAGCATGCCGATGCTGCTCTTTTTAGCACCCGCGCACGCATTTGTGCGAAAACGCGTTTTAAGCATGCACATGCATCTTTTGGTAGACGCGGATGAAGTTTTCTGTAAAACCAGAAGATGTGTGTGCAAATGGTGCTTTTGGCAGAACGCGCACGTGGATTTCTACCAAACGACGTGCTAAGCATGCCGATGCTGCTCTTTTTAGCACCCGCGCACGGATTTGTGCGAAAACGCGTTTTAAGCATGCACATGCATCTTTTGGTAGACGCGGATGAAGTTTTCTGCAAAACCACAAGATGTGCATGCAAATGGTGCTTTTTCCAGAACGCGCACGTGGATTTCTACCAAACGACGTGCTAAGCATGCCGATGCTGCTCTTTTTAGCACCCGCGCACGGATTTGTGCGAAAACGCGTTTTAAGCATGCACATGCATCTTTTGGTAGACGCGGATGAAGTTTTCTGCAAAACCACAAGATGTGCATGCAAATGGTGCTTTTGGCAGAACGCGCACGTGGATTTCTACCAAACGACGTGCTAAGCATGCCGATGCTGCTCTTTTTAGCACCCGCGCACGCATTTGTGCGAAAACGCGTTTTAAGCATGCACATGCATCCTTTGGTAGACGCGGATGAAGTTTTCTGCAAAACCACAAGATGTGCATGCAAATGGTGCTTTTTGCAGAACGCGCACGTGGATTTCTACCAAACTACGTGCTAAGCATACCGATGCTACTCTTTTTAGCACCCGCGCACGCATTTGTGCGAAAACGCGTTTTAAGCATGCACATGCATCTTTTGGTAGACGCGGATGAAGTTTTCTGCAAAACCACAAGATGTGCATGCAAATGGTGCTTTTGGCAGAACGCGCACGTGGATTTCTACCAAACGACGTGCTAAGCATGCCGATGCTGCTCTTTTTAGCACCCGCGCACGCATTTGTGCGAAAACGCGTTTTAAGCATGCACATGCATCTTTTGGTAGACGCGGATGAAGTTTTCTGCAAAACCACAAGATGTGCATGCAAATGGTGCTTTTGGCAGAACGCGCACGTGGATTTCTACCAAACGACGTGCTAAGCATGCCGATGCTGCTCTTTTTAGCACCCGCGCACGCATTTGTGCGAAAACGCGTTTTAAGCATGCACATGCATCTTTTGGTAGACGCGGATGAAGTTTTCTGCAAAACCACAAGATGTGCATGCAAATGGTGCTTTTTGCAGAACGCGCACGTGGATTTCTACCAAACTACGTGCTAAGCATACCGATGCTACTCTTTTTAGCACCCGCGCACGCATTTGTGCGAAAACGCGTTTTAAGCATGCACATGCATCTTTTGGTAGACGCGGATGAAGTTTTCTGCAAAACCACAAGATGTGCATGCAAATGGTGCTTTTGGCAGAACGCGCACGTGGATTTCTACCAAACGACGTGCTAAGCATGCCGATGCTGCTCTTTTTAGCACCCGCGCACGCATTTGTGCGAAAACGCGTTTTAAGCATGCACATGCATCTTTTGGTAGACGCGGATGAAGTTTTCTGCAAAACCACAAGATGTGCATGCAAATGGTGCTTTTGGCAGAACGCGCACGTGGATTTCTACCAAACGACGTGCTAAGCATGCCGATGCTGCTCTTTTTAGCACCCGCGCACGCATTTGTGCGAAAACGCGTTTTAAGCATGCACATGCATCTTTTGGTAGACGCGGATGAAGTTTTCTGCAAAACCACAAGATGTGCATGCAAATGGTGCTTTTGGCAGAACGCGCACGTGGATTTCTACCAAACGACGTGCCAAGCATGCCGATGCTGCTCTTTTTAGCACCCGCGCACGGATTTGTGCGAAAACGCGTTTTAAGCATGCATATGCATCTTTTGGTAGACGCGGATGAAGTTTTCTGCAAAACCTCAAGATGTGCATGCAAATGGTGCTTTTGGCAAAAAGCGCACGTGGATTTCTACCAAACGACGTGCTAAGCATGCCGATGCTGCTCTTTTTAGCACCCGCGCACGCATTTGTGCGAAAACGCGTTTTAAGCATGCACATGCATCTTTTGGTAGACGCGGATGAAGTTTTCTGCAAAACCACAAGATGTGCATGCAAATGGTGCTTTTGGCAGAACGCGCACGTGGATTTCTACCAAACGACGTGCTAAGCATGCCGATGCTGCTCTTTTTAGCACCCGCGCACGCATTTGTGCGAAAACGCGTTTTAAGCATGCACATGCATCTTTTGGTAGACGCGGATGAAGTTTTCTGCAAAACCACAAGATGTGCATGCAAATGGTGCTTTTTGCAGAACGCGCACGTGGATTTCTACCAAACGACGTGCTAAGCATGCCGATGCTGCTCTTTTTAGCACCCGCGCACCGATTTGTGCGAAAACGCGTTTTAAGCATGCACATGCATCTTTTGGTAGACGCGGATGAAGTTTTCTGCAAAACCACAAGATGTGCATGCAAATGGTGCTTTTGGCAGAACGCGCACGTGGATTTCTACCAAACGACGTGCTAAGCATGCCGATGCTGCTCTTTTTAGCACCCGCGCACGCATTTGTGCGAAAACGCGTTTTAAGCATGCACATGCATCTTTTGGTAGACGCGGATGAAGGTTTCTGCAAAACCACAAGATGTGCATGCAAATGGTGCTTTTGGCAGAACGCGCACGTGGATTTCTACCAAACGACGTGCTAAGCATGCCGATGCTGCTCTTTTTAGCACCCGCGCACGCATTTGTGCGAAAACGCGTTTTAAGCATGCACAAGCATCTTTTGGTAGACGCGGATGAAGTTTTCTGCAAAACCACAAGATGTGCATGCAAATGGTGCTTTTGGCAGAACGCGCACGTGGATTTCTACCAAACGACGTGCTAAGCATGCCGATGCTGCTCTTTTTAGCACCCGCGCACGGATTTGTGCGAAAACGCGTTTTAAGCATGCATATGCATCTTTTGGTAGACGCGGATGAAGTTTTCTGCAAAACCACAAGATGTGCATGCAAATGGTGCTTTTGGCAGAACGCGCACGTGGATTTCTACCAAACGACGTGCTAAGCATGCCGATGCTGCTCTTTTTAGCACCCACACACGCATTTGTGCGAAAACGCGTTTTAAGCATGCACATGCATCTTTTGGTAGACGCGGATGAAGTTTTCTGCAAAACCACAAGATGTGCATGCAAATGGTGCTTTTGGCAGAACGCGCACGTGGATTTCTACCAAACGACGTGCTAAGCATGCCGATGCTGCTCTTTTTAGCACCCGTGCGCGGATTTGTGCGAAAACGCGTTTTAAGCATGCACATGCATCTTTTGGTAGACGCGGATGAAGTTTTCTGCAAAACCACAAGATGTGCATGCAAATGGTGCTTTTGGCAGAACGCGCACGTGGATTTCTACCAAACGACGTGCTAAGCATGCCGATGCTGCTCTTTTTAGCACCCGCGCACGGATTTGTGCGAAAACGCGTTTTAAGCATGCACATGCATCTTTTGGTAGACGCGGATGAAGTTTTCTGCAAAACCAGAAGATGTGCATGCAAATGGTGCTTTTGGCAGAACGCGCACGTGGATTTCTACCAAACGACGTGCTAAGCATGCCGATGCTGCTCTTTTTAGCACCCGCGCCCGGATTCGTGCGAAAACGCGTTTTAAGCATGCACATGCATCTTTTGGTAGACGCGGATGAAGTTTTCTGCAAAACCACAAGGTGTGCATGCAAATGGTGCTTTTGGCAGAACGCGCACGTGGATTTCTACCAAACGACGTGCTAAGCATGCCGATGCTGCTCTTTTTAGCACCCGCGCACGCATTTGTGCGAAAACGCGTTTTAAGCATGCACATGCATCTTTTGGTAGACGCGGATGAAGTTTTCTGTAAAACCAGAAGATGTGTGTGCAAATGGTGCTTTTGGCAGAACGCGCACGTGGATTTCTACCAAACGACGTGCTAAGCATGCCGATGCTGCTCTTTTTAGCACCCGCGCACGGATTTGTGCGAAAACGCGTTTTAAGCATGCACATGCATCTTTTGGTAGACGCGGATGAAGTTTTCTGCAAAACCACAAGATGTGCATGCAAATGGTGCTTTTTCCAGAACGCGCACGTGGATTTCTACCAAACGACGTGCTAAGCATGCCGATGCTGCTCTTTTTAGCACCCGCGCACGGATTTGTGCGAAAACGCGTTTTAAGCATGCACATGCATCTTTTGGTAGACGCGGATGAAGTTTTCTGCAAAACCACAAGATGTGCATGCAAATGGTGCTTTTGGCAGAACGCGCACGTGGATTTCTACCAAACGACGTGCTAAGCATGCCGATGCTGCTCTTTTTAGCACCCGCGCACGCATTTGTGCGAAAACGCGTTTTAAGCATGCACATGCATCTTTTGGTAGACGCGGATAAAGTTTTCTGCAAAACCACAAGATGTGCATGCAAATGGTGCTTTTGGCAGAACGCGCACGTGGATTTCTAGCAAACGACGTGCTAAGCATGCCGATGCTGCTCTTTTTAGCACCTGCGCACGGATTTGGGCGAAAACGCGTTTTAAGCATGCACATGCATCTTTTGGTAGACGCGGATGAAGTTTTCTGCAAAACCACAAGATGTGCATGCAAATGGTGCTTTTTGCAGAACGCGCACGTGGATTTCTACCAAACGACGTGCTAAGCATGCCGATGCTGCTCTTTTTAGCACCCGCGCACGGATGTGTGCGAAAACGCGTTTTAAGCATGCACATGCATCTTTTGGTAGACGCGGATGAAGTTTTCTGCAAAACCACAAGATGTGCATGCAAATGGTGCTTTTGGCAGAACGCGCACGTGGATTTCTACCAAACGACGTGCTAAGCATGCCGATGCTGCTCTTTTTAGCACCCGCGCACGGATTTGTGCGAAAACGCGTTTTAAGCATGCACATGCATGTTTTGGTAGACGCGGATGAAGTTTTCTGCAAAACCACAAGATGTGCATGCAAATGGTGCTTTTGGCAGAACGCGCACGTGGATTTCTACCAAACGACGTGCTAAGCATGCCGATGCTGCTCTTTTTAGCACCCGCGCACGCATTTGTGCGAAAACGCGTTTTAAGCATGCACATGCATCTTTTGGTAGACGCGGATAAAGTTTTCTGCAAAACCACAAGATGTGCATGCAAATGGTGCTTTTGGCAGAACGCGCACGTGGATTTCTAGCAAACGACGTGCTAAGCATGCCGATGCTGCTCTTTTTAGCACCTGCGCACGGATTTGGGCGAAAACGCGTTTTAAGCATGCACATGCATCTTTTGGTAGACGCGGATGAAGTTTTCTGCAAAACCACAAGATGTGCATGCAAATGGTGCTTTTTGCAGAACGCGCACGTGGATTTCTACCAAATGACGTGCTAAGCATGCCGATGCTGCTCTTTTTAGCACCCGCGCACGGATGTGTGCGAAAACGCGTTTTAAGCATGCACATGCATCTTTTGGTAGACGCGGATGAAGTTTTCTGCAAAACCACAAGATGTGCATGCAAATGGTGCTTTTGGCAGAACGCGCACGTGGATTTCTACCAAACGACGTGCTAAGCATGCCGATGCTGCTCTTTTTAGCACCCGCGCACGGATTTGTGCGAAAACGCGTTTTAAGCATGCACATGCATGTTTTGGTAGACGCGGATGAAGTTTTCTGCAAAACCACAAGATGTGCATGCAAATGGTGCTTTTGGCAGAACGCGCACGTGGATTTCTACCAAACGACGTGCTAAGCATGCCGATGCTGCTCTTTTTAGCACCCGCGCACGCATTTGTGCGAAAACGCGTTTTAAGCATGCACATGCATCTTTTGGTAGACGCGGATGAAGTTTTCTGCAAAACCAGAAGATGTGCATGCAAATGGTGCTTTTGGCAGAACGCGCACGTGGATTTCTACCAAACGACGTGCTAAGCATGCCGATGCTGCTCTTTTTAGCACCCGCGCACGGATTTGTGCGAAAACGCGTTTTAAGCATGCACATGCATCTTTTGGTAGACGCGGATGAAGTTTTCTGCAAAACCACAAGGTGTGCATGCAAATGGTGCTTTTGGCAGAACGCGCACGTGGATTTCTACCAAACGACGTGCTAAGCATGCCGATGCTGCTCTTTTTAGCACCCGCGCACGCATTTGTGCGAAAACGTGTTTTAAGCATGCACATGCATCTTTTGGTAGACGCGGATGAAGTTTTCTGCAAAACCACAAGATGTGCATGCAAATGGTGCTTTTGGCAGAACGCGCACGTGGATTTCTACCAAACGACGTGCTAAGCATGCCGATGCTGCTCTTTTTAGCACCCGCGCACGGATTTGTGCGAAAACGCGTTTTAAGCATGCATATGCATCTTTTGGTAGACGCGGATGAAGTTTTCTGCAAAACCACAAGATGTGCATGCAAATGGTGCTTTTGGCAGAACGCGCACGTGGATTTCTACCAAACGACGTGCTAAGCATGCCGATGCTGCTCTTTTTAGCACCCGCGCACGCATTTGTGCGAAAACGCGTTTTAAGCATGCACATGCATCTTTTGGTAGACGCGGATGAAGTTTTCTGCAAAACCACAAGATGTGCATGCAAATGGTGCTTTTGGCAGAACACGCACGTGGATTTCTACCAAACGACGTGCTAAGCATGCCGATGCTGCTCTTTTTAGCACCCGCGCACGGATTTGTGCGAAAACACGTTTTAAGCATGCACATGCATCTTTTGGTAGACGCGGATGAAGTTTTCTGCAAAACCACAAGATGTGCATGCAAATGGTGCTTTTGGCAGAACGCGCACGTGGATTTCTACCAAACGACGTGCTAAGCATGCCGATGCTGCTCTTTTTAGCACCCGCGCACGCATTTGTGCGAAAACGCGTTTTAAGCATGCACATGCATCTTTTGGTAGACGCGGATGAAGTTTTCTGCAAAACCACAAGATGTGCATGCAAATGGTGCTTTTTGCAGAACGCGCACGTGGATTTCTACCAAACGACGTGCTAAGCATGCCGATGCTGCTCTTTTTAGCACGCGCGCACGGATTTGTGCGAAAACGCGTTTTAAGCATGCACATGCATCTTTTGGTAGACGCGGATGAAGTTTTCTGCAATACCACAAGATGTGCATGCAAATGGTGCTTTTGGCAGAACGCGCACGTGGATTTCTACCAAACGACGTGCTAAGCATGCCGATGCTGCTCTTTTTAGCCCCCGCGCACGCATTTGTGCGAAAACGCGTTTTAAGCATGCACATGCATCTTTTGGTAGACGCGGATGAAGTTTTCTGCAAAACCAGAAGATGTGCATGCAAATGGTGCTTTTGGCAGAACGCGCACGTGGATTTCTACCAAACGACGTGCTAAGCATGCCGATGCTGCTCTTTTTAGCACCCGCGCACGGATTTGTGCGAAAACGCGTTTTAAGCATGCACATGCATCTTTTGGTAGACGCGGATGAAGTTTTCTGCAAAACCACAAGGTGTGCATGCAAATGGTGCTTTTGGCAGAACGCGCACGTGGATTTCTACCAAACGACGTGCTAAGCATGCCGATGCTGCTCTTTTTAGCACCCGCGCACGGATTTGTGCGAAAACGCGTTTTAAGCATGCACATGCATCTTTTGGTAGACGCGGATGAAGTTTTCTGCAAAACCACAAGATGTGCATGCAAATGGTGCTTTTGGCAGAACGCGCACGTGGATTTCTACCAAACGACGTGCTAAGCATGCCGATGCTGCTCTTTTTAGCACCCGCGCACGGATTTGTGCGAAAACGCGTTTTAAGCATGCACATGCATCTTTTGGTAGACGCGGATGAAGTTTTCTGCAAAACCACAAGGTGTGCATGCAAATGGTGCTTTTGGCAGAACGCGCACGTGGATTTCTACCAAACGACGTGCTAAGCATGCCGATGCTGCTCTTTTTAGCACCCGCGCACGCATTTGTGCGAAAACGCGTTTTAAGCATGCACATGCATCTTTTGGTAGACGCGGATGAAGTTTTCTGCAAAACCACAAAATGTGCATGCAAATGGTGCTTTTGGCAGAACACGCACGTGGATTTCTACCAAACGACGTGCTAAGCATGCCGATGCTGCTCTTTTTAGCACCCGCGCACGGATTTGTGCGAAAACGCGTTTTAAGCATGCACATGCATCTTTTGGTAGACGCGGATGAAGTTTTCTGCAAAACCACAAGATGTGCATGCAAATGGTGATTTTGGCAGAACGCGCTCGTGGATTTCTACCAAACGACGTGCTAAGCATGCCGATGCTGCTCTTTTTAGCACCCGCGCACGGATTTGTGCGAAAACGCGTTTTAAGCATGCACATGCATCTTTTGGTAGACGCGGATGAAGTTTTCTGCAAAACCACAAGATGTGCATGCAAATGGTGCTTTTGGCAGAACGCGCACGTGGATTTCTACCAAACGACGTGCTAAGCATGCCGATGCTGCTCTTTTTAGCACCCGCGCACGCATTTGTGCGAAAACGCGTTTTAAGCATGCACATGCATATTTTGGTAAACGCGGATGAAGTTTTCTGCAAAACCACAAGATGTGCGTGCAAATGTTGCTTTTGGCAGAACGCGCACGTGGATTTCTACCAAACGACGTGCTAAGCATGCCGATGCTGCTCTTTTTAGCACCCGCGCACGGATTTGTGCGAGAACGCGTTTTAAGCATGCACATGCATCTTTTGGTAGACGCGGATGAAGTTTTCTGCAAAACCACAAGATGTGCATGCAAATGGTGCTTTTGGCAGAACGCGCGCGTGGATTTCTACCAAACGACGTGCTAAGCATGCCGATGCTGCTCTTTTTAGCACCCGCGCACGGATTTGTGCGAAAACGCGTTTTAAGCATGCATATGCATCTTTTGGTAGACGCGGATGAAGTTTTCTGCAAAACCACAAGATGTGCATGCAAATGGTGCTTTTGGCAGAACGCGCACGTGGATTTGTACCAAACGACGTGCTAAGCATGCCGATGCTGCTCTTTTTAGCGCCCGCGCACGCATTTGTGCGAAAACGCTTTTTAAGCATGCACATGCATCTTTTGGTAGACGCGGATGGAGTTTTCTGCAAAACCACAAGATGTGCATGCAAATGGTGCTTTTGGCAGAACGCGCACGTGGATTTCTAGCAAACGACGTGCTAAGCATGCCGATGCTGCTCTTTTTAGCACCCGCGCACGCATTTGCGCGAAAACGCGTTTTAAGCATGCACATGCATCTTTTGGTAGACGCGGATGAAGTTTTCTGCAAAACCACAAGATGTGCATGCAAATGGTGATTTTGGCAGAACGCGCACGTGGATTTCTACCAAACGACGTGCTAAGCATGCCGATGCTGCTCTTTTTAGCACCCGCGCACGGATTTGTGCGAAAACGCGTTTCAAGCATGCACATGCATCTTTTGGTAGACGCGGATGAAGTTTTCTGCAAAACCACAAGATGTGCATGCAAATGGTGCTTTTGGCAGAACGCGCACGTGGATTTCTACCAAACGACGTGCTAAGCATGCCGATGCTGCTCTTTTTAGCACCCGCGCACGCATTTGTGCGAAAACGCGTTTTAAGCATGCACATGCATCTTTTGGTAGACGCGGATGAAGTTTTCTGCAAAACCACAAGATGTGCGTGCAAATGTTGCTTTTGGCAGAACGCGCACGTGGATTTCTACCAAACGACGTGCTAAGCATGCCGATGCTGCTCTTTTTAGCACCCGCGCACGGATTTGTGCGAAAACGCGTTTTAAGCAAGCACATGCATCTTTTGGTAGACGCGGATGAAGTTTTCTGCAAAACCACAAGATGTGCATGCAAATGGTGCTTTTGGCAGAACGCGCACGTGGATTTCTACCAAACGACGTGCTAAGCATGCCGATGCTGCTCTTTTTAGCACCCGCGCACGGATTTCTGCGAAAACGTGTTTTAAGCATGCACATGCATCTTTTGGTAGACGCGGATGAAGTTTTCTGCAAAACCACAAGATGTGCGTGCAAATGGTGCTTTTGGCAGAACGCGCACGTGGATTTCTACCAAACGACGTGCTAAGCATGCCGATGCTGCTCTTTGTAGCACCCGCGCACGGATTTGTGCGAAAACGCGTTTTAAGCATGCACATGCATCTTTTGGTAGACGCGGATGAAGTTTTCTGCAAAACCACAAGATGTGCATGCAAATGGTGCTTTTGGCAGAACGCGCACGTGGATTTCTACCAAACGACGTGCTAAGCATGCCGATGCTGCTCTTTTTAGCACCCGCGCACGGATTTGTGCGAAAACGCGTTTTAAGCATGCACATGCATCTTTTGGTAGACGCGGATGAAGTTTTCTGCAAAACCACAATATGTGCATGCAAATGGTGCTTTTGGCAGAACGCGCACGTGGATTTCTACCAAACGACGTGCTAAGCATGCCGATGCTGCTCTTTTTAGCACCCGCGCACGGATTTGTGCGAAAACGCGTTTTAAGCATGCACATGCATCTTTTGGTAGACGCGGATGAAGTTTTCTGCAAAACCACAAGATGAGCATGCAAATGGTGCTTTTGGCAGAACGCGCACGTGGATTTCTACCAAACGACGTGCTAAGCATGCCGATGCTGCTCTTTTTAGCACCCGCGCACGGATTTGTGCGAAAACGCGTTTTAAGCATGCACATGCATCTTTTGGTAGACGCGGATGAAGTTTTCTGCAAAACCACAAGATGTGCATGCAAATGGTGCTTTTGGCAGAACGCGCACGTGGATTTCTATCAAACGACGTGCTAAGCATGCCGATGCTGCTCTTTTTAGCACCCGCGCACGCATTTGTGCGAAAACGCGTTTTAAGCATGCACATGCATCTTTTGGTAGACGCGGATGAAGTTTTCTGCAAAACCACAAGATGTGCATGCAAATGGTGCTTTTGGCAGAACGCGCACGTGGATTTCTACCAAACGACGTGCTAAGCATGCCGATGCTGCTGTTTTTAGCACCCGCGCACGGATTTGTGCGAAAACGCGTTTTAAGCATGCACATGCATCTTTTGGTAGACGCGGATGAAGTTTTCTGCAAAACCACAAGATGTGCATGCAAATGGTGCTTTTGGCAGAACGCGCACGTGGATTTCTACCAAACGCCGTGCTAAGCATGCCGATGCTGCTCTTTTTAGCACCCGCGCACGGATTTGTGCGAAAACGCGTTTTAAGCATGCACATGCATCTTTTGGTAGACGCGGATGAAGTTTTCTGCAAAACCACAAGATGTGCATGCAAATGGTGCTTTTGGCAGAACGCGCACGTGGATTTCTACCAAACGACGTGCTAAGCATGCCGATGCTGCTCTTTTTAGCACCCGCGCACGCATTTGTGCGAAAACGCGTTTTAAGCATGCACATGCATCTTTTGGTAGACGCGGATGAAGTTTTCTGGAAAACCACAAGATGTGCATGCAAATGGTGCTTTTGGCAGAACGCGCACGTGGATTTCTACCAAACGACGTGCTAAGCATGCCGATGCTGCTCTTTTTAGCACCCGCGCACGGATTTGTGCGAAAACGCGTTTTAAGCATGCACATGCATCTTTTGGTAGACGCGGATGAAGTTTTCTGCAAAACCACAAGATGTGCATGCAAATGGTGCTTTTGGCAGAACGCGCACGTGAATTTCTACCAAACGACGTGCTAAGCATGCCGATGCTGCTCTTTTTAGCACCCGCGCACGGATTTGTGCGAAAACGCGTTTTAAGCATGCACATGCATCTTTTGGTAGACGCGGATGAAGTTTTCTGCAAAACCACAAGATGTGCATGCAAATGGTGCTTTTGGCAGAACGCGCACGTGGATTTCTACCAAACGACGTGCTAAGCATGCCGATGCTGCTCTTTTTAGCACCCGCGCACGGATTTGTGCGAAAACGCGTTTTAAGCATGCACATGCATCTTTTGGTAGACGCGGATGAAGTTTTCTGCAAAACCACAAGATGAGCATGCAAATGGTGCTTTTGGCAGAACGTGCACGTGGATTTCTACCAAACGACGTGCTAAGCATGCCGATGCTGCTCTTTTTAGCACCCGCGCACGGATTTGTGCGAAAACGCGTTTTAAGCATGCACATGCATCTTTTGGTAGACGCGGATGAAGTTTTCTGCAAAACCACAAGATGTGCATGCAAATGGTGCTTTTGGCAGAACGCGCACGTGGATTTCTATCAAACGACGTGCTAAGCATGCCGATGCTGCTCTTTTTAGCACCCGCGCACGCATTTGTGCGAAAACGCGTTTTAAGCATGCACATGCATCTTTTGGTAGACGCGGATGAAGTTTTCTGCAAAACCACAAGATGTGCATGCAAATGGTGCTTTTGGCAGAACGCGCACGTGGATTTCTACCAAACGACGTGCTAAGCATGCCGATGCTGCTCTTTTTAGCACCCGCGCACGGATTTGTGCGAAAACGCGTTTTAAGCATGCACATGCATCTTTTGGTAGACGCGGATGAAGTTTTCTGCAAAACCACAAGATGTGCATGCAAATGGTGCTTTTGGCAGAACGCGCACGTGGATTTCTACCAAACGACGTGCTAAGCATGCCGATGCTGCTCTTTTTAGCACCCGCGCACGGATTTGTGCGAAAACGCGTTTTAAGCATGCACATGCATCTTTTGGTAGACGCGGATGAAGTTTTCTGCAAAACCACAAGATGTGCATGCAAATGGTGCTTTTGGCAGAACGCGCACGTGGATTTCTACCAAACGACGTGCTAAGCATGCCGATGCTGCTCTTTTTAGCACCCGCGCACGCATTTGTGCGAAAACGCGTTTTAAGCATGCACATGCATCTTTTGGTAGACGCGGATGAAGTTTTCTGCAAAACCACAAGATGTGCATGCAAATGGTGCTTTTGGCAGAACGCGCACGTGGATTTCTACCAAACGACGTGCTAAGCATGCCGATGCTGCTCTTTTTAGCACCCGCGCACGGATTTGTGCGAAAACGCGTTTTAAGCATGCACATGCATCTTTTGGTAGACGCGGATGAAGTTTTCTGCAAAACCACAAGATGTGCATGCAAATGGTGCTTTTGGCAGAACGCGCACGTGGATTTCTACCAAACGACGTGCTAAGCATGCCGATGCTGCTCTTTTTAGCACCCGCGCACGCATTTGTGCGAAAACGCGTTTTAAGCATGCACATGCATCTTTTGGTAGAGGCGGATGAAGTTTTCTGCAAAACCAGAAGATGTGCATGCAAATGGTGCTTTTGGCAGAACGCGCACGTGGATTTCTACCAAACGACGTGCTAAGCATGCCGATGCTGCTCTTTTTAGCACCCGCGCACGGATTCGTGCGAAAACGCGTTTTAAGTATGCACATGCATCTTTTGGTAGACGCGGATGAAGTTTTCTGCAAAACCACAAGGTGTGCATGCAAATGGTGCTTTTGGCAGAACGCGCACGTGGATTTCTACCAAACGACGTGCTAAGCATGCCGATGCTGCTCTTTTTAGCACCCGCGCACGCATTTGTGCGAAAACGCGTTTTAAGCATGCACATCCATCTTTTGGTAGACGCGGATGAAGTTTTCTGCAAAACCAGAAGATGTGCATGCAAATGGTGCTTTTGGCAGAACGCGCACGTGGATTTCTACCAAACGACGTGCTAAGCATGCCGATGCTGCTCTTTTTAGCACCCGCGCACGGATTTGTGCGAAAACGCGTTTTAAGCATGCACATGCATCTTTTGGTAGACGCGGATGAAGTTTTCTGCAAAACCACAAGATGTGCATGCAAATGGTGCTTTTTCCAGAACGCGCACGTGGATTTCTACCAAACGACGTGCTAAGCATGCCGATGCTGCTCTTTTTAGCACCCGCGCACGTATTTGTGCGAAAACGCGTTTTAAGCATGCACATGCATCTTTTGGTAGACGCGGATGAAGTTTTCTGCAAAACCACAAGATGTGCATGCAAATGGTGCTTTTGGCAGAACGCGCACGTGGATTTCTACCAAACGACGTGCTAAGCATACCGATGCTACTCTTTTTAGCACCCGCGCACGCATTTGTGCGAAAACGCGTTTTAAGCATGCACATGCATCTTTTGGTAGACGCGGATGAAGTTTTCTGCAAAACCACAAGATGAGCATGCAAATGGTGCTTTTGGCAGAACGCGCACGTGGATTTCTACCAAACGACGTGCTAAGCATGCCGATGCTGCTCTTTTTAGCAACCGCGCAAGGATTTGTGCGAAAACGCGTTTTGAGCATGCACATGCATCTTTTGGTAGACGCGGATGAAGTTTTCTGCAAAACCACAAGATGTGCATGCAAATGGTGCTTTTGGCAGAACGCGCACGTGGATTTCTATCAAACGACGTGCTAAGCATGCCGATGCTGCTCTTTTTAGCACCCGCGCACGCATTTGTGCGAAAACGCGTTTTAAGCATGCACATGCATCTTTTGGTAGACCCGGATGAAGTTTTCTGCAAAACCACAAGATGTGCATGCAAATGGTGCTTTTGGCAGAACGCGCACGTGGATTTCTACCAAACGACGTGCTAAGCATGCCGATGCTGCTCTTTTTAGCACCCGCGCACGGATTTGTGCGAAAACGCGTTTTAAGCATGCACATGTATCTTTTGGTAGACGCGGATGAAGTTTTCTGCAAAACCACAAGATGTGCATGCAAATGGTGCTTTTGGCAGAACGCGCACGTGGATTTCTACCAAACGACGTGCTAAGCATGCCGATGCTGCTCTTTTTAGCACCCGCGCACGCATTTGTGCGAAAACGCGTTTTAAGCATGCACATGCATCTTTTGGTAGACGCGGATGAAGTTTTCTGCAAAACCACAAGATGTGCATGCAAATGGTGCTTTTGGCAGAACGCGCACGTGGATTTCTACCAAACGACGTGCTAAGCATGCCGATGCTGCTCTTTTTAGCACCCGCGCACGGATTTGTGCGAAAACGCGTTTTAAGCATGCACATGCATCTTTTGGTAGACGCGGATGAAGTTTTCTGCAAAACCACAAGATGTGCATGCAAATGGTGCTTTTGGCAGAACGCGCACGTGGATTTCTACCAAACGACGTGCTAAGCATGCCGATGCTGCTCTTTTTAGCACCCGCGCACGCATTTGTGCGAAAACGCGTTTTAAGCATGCACATGCATCTTTTGGTAGACGCGGATGAAGTTTTCTGCAAAACCACAAGATGTGCATGCAAATGGTGCTTTTGGCAGAACGCGCACGTGGATTTCTACCAAACGACGTGCTAAGCATGCCGATGCTGCTCTTTTTAGCACCCGCGCACGGATTTGTGCGAAAACGCGTTTTAAGCATGCACATGCATCTTTTGGTAGACGCGGATGAAGTTTTCTGCAAAACCACAAGATGAGCATGCAAATGGTGCTTTTGGCAGAACGCGCACGTGGATTTCTACCAAACGACGTGCTAAGCATGCCGATGCTGCTCTTTTTAGCACCCGCGCACGGATTTGTGCGAAAACGCGTTTTAAGCATGCACATGCATCTTTTGGTAGACGCGGATGAAGTTTTCTGCAAAACCACAAGATGTGCATGCAAATGGTGCTTTTGGCAGAACGCGCACGTGGATTTCTATCAAACGACGTGCTAAGCATGCCGATGCTGCTCTTTTTAGCACCCGCGCACGCATTTGTGCGAAAACGCGTTTTAAGCATGCACATGCATCTTTTGGTAGACGCGGATGAAGTTTTCTGCAAAACCACAAGATGTGCATGCAAATGGTGCTTTTGGCAGAACGCGCACGTGGATTTCTACCAAACGCCGTGCTAAGCATGCCGATGCTGCTCTTTTTAGCACCCGCGCACGGATTTGTGCGAAAACGCGTTTTAAGCATGCACATGCATCTTTTGGTAGACGCGGATGAAGTTTTCTGCAAAACCACAAGATGTGCATGCAAATGGTGCTTTTGGCAGAACGCGCACGTGGATTTCTACCAAACGACGTGCTAAGCATGCCGATGCTGCTCTTTTTAGCACCCGCGCACGGATTCGTGCGAAAACGCGTTTTAAGCATGCACATGCATCTTTTGGTAGACGCGGATGAAGTTTTCTGCAAAACCACAAGGTGTGCATGCAAATGGTGCTTTTGGCAGAACGCGCACGTGGATTTCTACCAAACGACGTGCTAAGCATGCCGATGCTGCTCTTTTTAGCACCCGCGCACGCATTTGTGCGAAAACGCGTTTTAAGCATGCACATCCATCTTTTGGTAGACGCGGATGAAGTTTTCTGCAAAACCAGAAGATGTGCATGCAAATGGTGCTTTTGGCAGAACGCGCACGTGGATTTCTACCAAACGACGTGCTAAGCATGCCGATGCTGCTCTTTTTAGCACCCGCGCACGGATTTGTGCGAAAACGCGTTTTAAGCATGCACATGCATCTTTTGGTAGACGCGGATGAAGTTTTCTGCAAAACCACAAGATGTGCATGCAAATGGTGCTTTTTCCAGAACGCGCACGTGGATTTCTACCAAACGACGTGCTAAGCATGCCGATGCTGCTCTTTTTAGCACCCGCGCACGGATTTGTGCGAAAACGCGTTTTAAGCATGCACATGCATCTTTTGGTAGACGCGGATGAAGTTTTCTGCAAAACCACAAGATGTGCATGCAAATGGTGCTTTTGGCAGAACGCGCACGTGGATTTCTACCAAACGACGTGCTAAGCATACCGATGCTACTCTTTTTAGCACCCGCGCACGCATTTGTGCGAAAACGCGTTTTAAGCATGCACATGCATCTTTTGGTAGACGCGGATGAAGTTTTCTGCAAAACCACAAGATGAGCATGCAAATGGTGCTTTTGGCAGAACGCGCACGTGGATTTCTACCAAACGACGTGCTAAGCATGCCGATGCTGCTCTTTTTAGCACCCGCGCACGGATTTGTGCGAAAACGCGTTTTGAGCATGCACATGCATCTTTTGGTAGACGCGGATGAAGTTTTCTGCAAAACCACAAGATGTGCATGCAAATGGTGCTTTTGGCAGAACGCGCACGTGGATTTCTATCAAACGACGTGCTAAGCATGCCGATGCTGCTCTTTTTAGCACCCGCGCACGCATTTGTGCGAAAACGCGTTTTAAGCATGCACATGCATCTTTTGGTAGACGCGGATGAAGTTTTCTGCAAAACCACAAGATGTGCATGCAAATGGTGCTTTTGGCAGAACGCGCACGTGGATTTCTACCAAACGACGTGCTAAGCATGCCGATGCTGCTCTTTTTAGCACCCGCGCACGGATTTGTGCGAAAACGCGTTTTAAGCATGCACATGCATCGTTTGGTAGACGCGGATGAAGTTTTCTGCAAAACCAGAAGATGTGCATGCAAATGGTGCTTTTGGCAGAACGCGCACGTGGATTTCTACCAAACGACGTGCTAAGCATGCCGATGCTGCTCTTTTTAGCACCCGCGCACGGATTCGTGCGAAAACGCGTTTTAAGCATGCACATGCATCTTTTGGTAGACGCGGATGAAGTTTTCTGCAAAACCACAAGGTGTGCATGCAAATGGTGCTTTTGGCAGAACGCGCACGTGGATTTCTACCAAACGACGTGCTAAGCATGCCGATGCTGCTCTTTTTAGCACCCGCGCACGCATTTGTGCGAAAACGCGTTTTAAGCATGCACATCCATCTTTTGGTAGACGCGGATGAAGTTTTCTGCAAAACCAGAAGATGTGCATGCAAATGGTGCTTTTGGCAGAACGCGCACGTGGATTTCTACCAAACGACGTGCTAAGCATGCCGATGCTGCTCTTTTTAGCACCCGCGCACGGATTTGTGCGAAAACGCGTTTTAAGCATGCACATGCATCTTTTGGTAGACGCGGATGAAGTTTTCTGCAAAACCACAAGATGTGCATGCAAATGGTGCTTTTTCCAGAACGCGCACGTGGATTTCTACCAAACGACGTGCTAAGCATGCCGATGCTGCTCTTTTTAGCACCCGCGCACGGATTTGTGCGAAAACGCGTTTTAAGCATGCACATGCATCTTTTGGTAGACGCGGATGAAGTTTTCTGCAAAACCACAAGATGTGCATGCAAATGGTGCTTTTGGCAGAACGCGCACGTGGATTTCTACCAAACGACGTGCTAAGCATACCGATGCTACTCTTTTTAGCACCCGCGCACGCATTTGTGCGAAAACGCGTTTTAAGCATGCACATGCATCTTTTGGTAGACGCGGATGAAGTTTTCTGCAAAACCACAAGATGAGCATGCAAATGGTGCTTTTGGCAGAACGCGCACGTGGATTTCTACCAAACGACGTGCTAAGCATGCCGATGCTGCTCTTTTTAGCACCCGCGCACGGATTTGTGCGAAAACGCGTTTTGAGCATGCACATGCATCTTTTGGTAGACGCGGATGAAGTTTTCTGCAAAACCACAAGATGTGCATGCAAATGGTGCTTTTGGCAGAACGCGCACGTGGATTTCTATCAAAACGACGTGCTAAGCATGCCGATGCTGCTCTTTTTAGCACCCGCGCACGCATTTGTGCGAAAACGCGTTTTAAGCATGCACATGCATCTTTTGGTAGACCCGGATGAAGTTTTCTGCAAAACCACAAGATGTGCATGCAAATGGTGCTTTTGGCAGAACGCGCACGTGGATTTCTACCAAACGACGTGCTAAGCATGCCGATGCTGCTCTTTTTAGCACCCGCGCACGGATTTGTGCGAAAACGCGTTTTAAGCATGCACATGCATCTTTTGGTAGACGCGGATGAAGTTTTCTGCAAAACCACAAGATGTGCATGCAAATGGTGCTTTTGGCAGAACGCGCACGTGGATTTCTACCAAACGACGTGCTAAGCATGCCGATGCTGCTCTTTTTAGCACCCGCGCACGGATTTGTGCGAAAACGCGTTTTAAGCATGCACATGCATCTTTTGGTAGACGCGGATGAAGTTTTCTGCAAAACCACAAGATGTGCATGCAAATGGTGCTTTTGGCAGAACGCGCACGTGGATTTCTACCAAACGACGTGCTAAGCATGCCGATGCTGCTCTTTTTAGCACCCGCGCACGCATTTGTGCGAAAACGCGTTTTAAGCATGCACATGCATCTTTTGGTAGACGCGGATGAAGTTTTCTGCAAAACCACAAGATGTGCATGCAAATGGTGCTTTTGGCAGAACGCGCACGTGGATTTCTACCAAACGACGTGCTAAGCATGCCGATGCTGCTCTTTTTAGCACCCGCGCACGCATTTGTGCGAAAACGCGTTTTAAGCATGCACATGCATCTTTTGGTAGACGCGGATGAAGTTTTCTGCAAAACCACAAGATGTGCATGCAAATGGTGCTTTTGGCAGAACGCGCACGTGGATTTCTACCAAACGACGTGCTAAGCATGCCGATGCTGCTCTTTTTAGCACCCGCGCACGGATTTGTGCGAAAACGCGTTTTAAGCATGCACATGCATCTTTTGGTAGACGCGGATGAAGTTTTCTGCAAAACCACAAGATGAGCATGCAAATGGTGCTTTTGGCAGAACGCGCACGTGGATTTCTACCAAACGACGTGCTAAGCATGCCGATGCTGCTCTTTTTAGCACCCGCGCACGCATTTGTGCGAAAACGCGTTTTAAGCATGCACATGCATCTTTTGGTAGACGCGGATGAAGTTTTCTGCAAAACCACAAGATGTGCATGCAAATGGTGCTTTTGGCAGAACGTGCACGTGGATTTCTACCAAACGACGTGCTAAGCATGCCGATTCTGCTCTTTTTAGCACCCGCGCACGGATTTGTGCGAAAACGCGTTTTAAGCATGCACATGCATCTTTTGGTAGACGCGGATGAAGTTTTCTGCAAAACCACAAGATGTGCATGCAAATGGTGCTTTTGGCAGAACGCGCACGTGGATTTCTACCAAACGACGTGCTAAGCATGCCGATGCTGCTCTTTTTAGCACCCGCGCACGGATTTGTGCGAAAACGCGTTTTAAGCATGCACATGCATCTTTTGGTAGACGCGGATGAAGTTTTCTGCAAAACCACAAGATGTGCATGCAAATGGTGCTTTTGGCAGAACGCGCACGTGGATTTCTACCAAACGACGTGCTAAGCATGCCGATGCTGCTCTTTTTAGCACCCGCGCACGCATTTGTGCGAAAACGCGTTTTAAGCATGCACATGCATCTTTTGGTAGACGCGGTGAAGTTTTCTGCAAAACCACAAGATGTGCATGCAAATGGTGCTTTTGGCCGAACGCGCACGTGGATTTCTACCAAACGACGTGCTAAGCATGCCGATGCTGCTCTTTTTAGCACCCGCGCACGGATTTGTGCGAAAACGCGTTTTAAGCATGCACATGCATCTTTTGGTAGACGCGGATGAAGTTTTCTGCAAAACCACAAGATGTGCATGCAAATGGTGCTTTTGGCAGAACGCGCACGTGGATTTCTACCAAACGACGTGCTAAGCATGCCGATGCTGCTCTTTTTAGCACCCGCGCACGGATTTGTGCGAAAACGCGTTTTAAGCATGCACATGCATCTTTTGGTAGACGCGGATGAAGTTTTCTGCAAAACCACAAGATGAGCATGCAAATGGTGCTTTTGGCAGAACGCGCACGTGGATTTCTACCAAACGACGTGCTAAGCATGCCGATGCTGCTCTTTTTAGCACCCGCGCACGGATTTGTGCGAAAACGCGTTTTAAGCATGCACATGCATCTTTTGGTAGACGCGGATGAAGTTTTCTGCAAAACCACAAGATGTGCATGCAAATGGTGCTTTTGGCAGAACGCGCACGTGGATTTCTACCAAACGACGTGCTAAGCATGCCGATGCTGCTCTTTTTAGCACCCGCGCACGGATTTGTGCGAAAACGCGTTTTAAGCATGCACATGCATCTTTTGGTAGACGCGGATGAAGTTTTCTGCAAAACCACAAGATGTGCATGCAAATGGTGCTTTTGGCAGAACGCGCACGTGGATTTCTACCAAACGACGTGCTAAGCATGCCGATGCTGCTCTTTTTAGCACCCGCGCACGGATTTGTGCAAAAACGCGTTTTAAGCATGCACATGCATCTTTTGGTAGACGCGGATGAAGTTTTCTGCAAAACCACAAGATGTGCATGCAAATGGTGCTTTTGGCAGAACGCGCACGTGGATTTCTACCAAACGACGTGCTAAGCATGCCGATGCTGCTCTTTTTAGCACCCGCGCACGCATTTGTGCGAAAACGCGTTTTAAGCATGCACATGCATCTTTTGGTAGACGCGGATGAAGTTTTCTGCAAAACCAGAAGATGTGCATGCAAATGGTGCTTTTGGCAGAACGCGCACGTGGATTTCTACCAAACGACGTGCTAAGCATGCCGATGCTGCTCTTTTTAGCACCCGCGCACGGATTCGTGCGAAAACGCGTTTTAAGCATGCACATGCATCTTTTGGTAGACGCGGATGAAGTTTTCTGCAAAACCACAAGGTGTGCATGCAAATGGTGCTTTTGGCAGAACGCGCACGTGGATTTCTACCAAACGACGTGCTAAGCATACCGATGCTACTCTTTTTAGCACCCGCGCACGCATTTGTGCGAAAACGCGTTTTAAGCATGCACATGCATCTTTTGGTAGACGCGGATGAAGTTTTCTGCAAAACCACAAGATGTGCATGCAAATGGTGCTTTTTGCAGAACGCGCACGTGGATTTCTACCAAACGACGTGCTAAGCATGCCGATGCTGCTCTTTTTAGCACCCGCGCACGGATTTGTGCGAAAACGCGTTTTAAGCATGCACATGCATCTTTTGGTAGACGCGGATGAAGTTTTCTGCAAAACCACAAGATGTGCATGCAAATGGTGCTTTTGGCAGAACGCGCACGTGGATTTCTACCAAACGACGTGCTAAGCATGCCGATGCTGCTCTTTTTAGCACCCGCGCACGGATTTGTGCGAAAACGCGTTTTAAGCATGCACATGCATCTTTTGGTAGACGCGGATGAAGTTTTCTGCAAAACCACAAGATGTGCATGCAAATGGTGCTTTTTCCAAAACGCGCACGTGGATTTCTACCAAACGACGTGCTAAGCATGCCGATGCTGCTCTTTTTAGCACCCGCGCACGGATTTGTGCGAAAACGCGTTTTAAGCATGCACATGCATCTTTTGGTAGACGCGGATGAAGTTTTCTGCAAAACCACAAGGTGTGCATGCAAATGGTGCTTTTGGCAGAACGCGCACGTGGATTTCTACCAAACGACGTGCTAAGCATGCCGATGCTGCTCTTTTTAGCACCCGCGCACGCATTTGTGCGAAAACGCGTTTTAAGCATGCACATGCATCTTTTGGTAGACGCGGATGAAGTTTTCTGCAAAACCAGAAGATGTGCATGCAAATGGTGCTTTTGGCAGAACGCGCACGTGGATTTCTAACAAACGACGTGCTAAGCATGCCGATGCTGCTCTTTTTAGCACCCGCGCACGGATTTGTGCGAAAACGCGTTTTAAGCATGCACATGCATCTTTTGGTAGACGCGGATGAAGTTTTCTGCAAAACCACAAGATGTGCATGCAAATGGTGCTTTTTCCAGAACGCGCACGTGGATTTCTACCAAACGACGTGCTAAGCATGCCGATGCTGCTCTTTTTAGCACCCGCGCACGGATTTGTGCGAAAACGCGTTTTAAGCATGCACATGCATCTTTTGGTAGACGCGGATGAAGTTTTCTGCAAAACCACAAGATGTGCATGCAAATGGTGCTTTTTGGCAGAACGCGCACGTGGATTTCTACCAAACGACGTGCTAAGCATACCGATGCTACTCTTTTTAGCACCCGCGCACGCATTTGTGCGAAAACGCGTTTTAAGCATGCACATGCATCTTTTGGTAGACGCGGATGAAGTTTTCTGCAAAACCACAAGATGTGCATGCAAATGGTGCTTTTTGCAGAACGCGCACGTGGATTTCTGCCAAACGACGTGCTAAGCATGCCGATGCTGCTCTTTTTAGCACCCGCGCACGGATTTGTGCGAAAACGCGTTTTAAGCATGCACATGCATCTTTTGGTAGACGCGGATGAAGTTTTCTGCAAAACCACAAGATGTGCATGCAAATGGTGCTTTTGGCAGAACGCGCACGTGGATTTCTACCAAACGACGTGCTAAGCATGCCGATGCTGCTCTTTTTACCACCCGCGCACGGATTTGTGCGAAAACGCGTTTTAAGCATGCACATGCATCTTTTGGTAGACGCGGATGAAGTTTTCTGCAAAACCACAAGATGTGCATGCAAATGGTGCTTTTTCCAAAACGCGCACGTGGATTTCTACCAAACGACGTGCTAAGCATGCCGATGCTGCTCTTTTTAGCACCCGCGCACGGATTTGTGCGAAAACGCGTTTTAAGCATGCACATGCATCTTTTGGTAGACGCGGATGAAGTTTTCTGCAAAACCACAAGATGAGCATGCAAATGGTGCTTTTGGCAGAACGCGCACGTGGATTTCTACCAAACGACGTGCTAAGCATGCCGATGCTGCTCTTTTTAGCACCCGCGCACGGATTTGTGCGAAAACGCGTTTTAAGCATGCACATGCATCTTTTGGTAGACGCGGATGAAGTTTTCTGCAAAACCACAAGATGTGCATGCAAATGGTGCTTTTGGCAGAACGCGCACGTGGATTTCTATCAAACGACGTGCTAAGCATGCCGATGCTGCTCTTTTTAGCACCCGCGCACGCATTTGTGCGAAAACGCGTTTTAAGCATGCACATGCATCTTTTGGTAGACGCGGATGAAGTTTTCTGCAAAACCACAAGATGTGCATGCAAATGGTGCTTTTGGCAGAACGTGCACGTGGATTTCTACCAAACGACGTGCTAAGCATGCCGATGCTGCTCTTTTTAGCACCCGCGCACGGATTTGTGCGAAAACGCGTTTTAAGCATGCACATGCATCTTTTGGTAGACGCGGATGAAGTTTTCTGCAAAACCACAAGATGTGCATGCAAATGGTGCTTTTGGCAGAACGCGCACGTGGATTTCTACCAAACGACGTGCTAAGCATGCCGATGCTGCTCTTTTTAGCACCCGCGCACGCATTTGTGCGAAAACGCGTTTTAAGCATGCACATGCATCTTTTGGTAGACGCGGTGAAGTTTTCTGCAAAACCACAAGATGTGCATGCAAATGGTGCTTTTGGCCGAACGCGCACGTGGATTTCTACCAAACGACGTGCTAAGCATGCCGATGCTGCTCTTTTTAGCACCCGCGCACGGATTTGTGCGAAAACGCGTTTTAAGCATGCACATGCATCTTTTGGTAGACGCGGATGAAGTTTTCTGCAAAACCACAAGATGTGCATGCAAATGGTGCTTTTGGCAGAACGCGCACGTGGATTTCTACCAAACGACGTGCTAAGCATGCCGATGCTGCTCTTTTTAGCACCCGCGCACGGATTTGTGCGAAAATGCGTTTTAAGAATGCACATGCATCTTTTGGTAGACGCGGATGAAGTTTTCTGCAAAACCACAAGATGAGCATGCAAATGGTGCTTTTGGCAGAACGCGCACGTGGATTTCTACCAAACGACGTGCTAAGCATGCCGATGCTGCTCTTTTTAGCACCCGCGCACGGATTTGTGCGAAAACGCGTTTTAAGCATGCACATGCATCTTTTGGTAGACGCGGATGAAGTTTTCTGCAAAACCACAAGATGTGCATGCAAATGGTGCTTTTGGCAGAACGCGCACGTGGATTTCTACCAAACGACGTGCTAAGCATGCCGATGCTGCTCTTTTTAGCACCCGCGCACGGATTTGTGCGAAAACGCGTTTTAAGCATGCACATGCATCTTTTGGTAGACGCGGATGAAGTTTTCTGCAAAACCACAAGATGTGCATGCAAATGGTGCTTTTGGCAGAACGCGCACGTGGATTTCTACCAAACGACGTGCTAAGCATGCCGATGCTGCTCTTTTTAGCACCCGCGCACGGATTTGTGCGAAAACGCGTTTTAAGCATGCACATGCATCTTTTGGTAGACGCGGATGAAGTTTTCTGCAAAACCACAAGATGTGCATGCAAATGGTGCTTTTGGCAGAACGCGCACGTGGATTTCTACCAAACGACGTGCTAAGCATGCCGATGCTGCTCTTTTTAGCACCCGCGCACGCATTTGTGCGAAAACGCGTTTTAAGCATGCACATGCATCTTTTGGTAGACGCGGATGAAGTTTTCTGCAAAACCAGAAGATGTGCATGCAAATGGTGCTTTTGGCAGAACGCGCACGTGGATTTCTACCAAACGACGTGCTAAGCATGCCGATGCTGCTCTTTTTAGCACCCGCGCACGGATTCGTGCGAAAACGCGTTTTAAGCATGCACATGCATCTTTTGGTAGACGCGGATGAAGTTTTCTGCAAAACCACAAGGTGTGCATGCAAATGGTGCTTTTGGCAGAACGCGCACGTGGATTTCTACCAAACGACGTGCTAAGCATGCCGATGCTGCTCTTTTTAGCACCCGCGCACGCATTTGTGCGAAAACGCGTTTTAAGCATGCACATGCATCTTTTGGTAGACGCGGATGAAGTTTTCTGCAAAACCAGAAGATGTGCATGTAAATGGTGCTTTTGGCAGAACGTGCACGTGGATTTCTACCAAACGACGTGCTAAGCATGCCGATGCTGCTCTTTTTAGCACCCGCGCACGGATTTGTGCGAAAACGCGTTTTAAGCATGCACATGCATCTTTTGGTAGACGCGGATGAAGTTTTCTGCAAAACCACAAGATGTGCATGCAAATGGTGCTTTTTCCAGAACGCGCACGTGGATTTCTACCAAACGACGTGCTAAGCATGCCGATGCTGCTCTTTTTAGCGCCCGCGCACGGATTTGTGCGAAAACGCGTTTTAAGCATGCACATGCATCTTTTGGTAGACGCGGATGAAGTTTTCTGCAAAACCACAAGATGTGCATGCAAATGGTGCTTTTGGCAGAACGCGCACGTGGATTTCTACCAAACGACGTGCTAAGCATACCGATGCTACTCTTTTTAGCACCCGCGCACGCATTTGTGCGAAAACGCGTTTTAAGCATGCACATGCATCTTTTGGTAGACGCGGATGAAGTTTTCTGCAAAACCACAAGATGTGCATGCAAATGGTGCTTTTTGCAGAACGCGCACGTGGATTTCTACCAAACGACGTGCTAAGCATGCCGATGCTGCTCTTTTTAGCACCCGCGCACGCATTTGTGCGAAAACGCGTTTTAAGCATGCACATGCATCTTTTGGTAGACGCGGATGAAGTTTTCTGCAAAACCACAAGATGTGCATGCAAATGGTGCTTTTGGCAGAACGCGCACGTGGATTTCTACCAAACGACGTGCTAAGCATGCCGATGCTGCTCTTTTTAGCACCCGCGCACGGATTTGTGCGAAAACGCGTTTTAAGCATGCACATGCATCTTTTGGTAGACGCGGATGAAGTTTTCTGCAAAACCACAAGATGTGCATGCAAATGGTGCTTTTTCCAGAACGCGCACGTGGATTTCTACCAAACGACGTGCTAAGCATGCCGATGCTGCTCTTTTTAGCACCCGCGCACGCATTTGTGTGAAAACGCTTTTTAAGCATGCACATGCATCTTTTGGTAGACGCGGATGAAGTTTTCTGCAAAACCACAAGATGTGCGTGCAAATGGTGCTTTTGGCAGAACGCGCACGTGGATTTCTACCAAACGACGTGCTAAGCATGCCGATGCTGCTCTTTTTAGCACCCGCGCACGGATTTGTGCGAAAACGCGTTTTAAGCATGCACATGCATCTTTTGGTAGACGCGGATGAAGTTTTCTGCAAAACCACAAGATGTGCATGCAAATGGTGCTTTTGGCAGAACGCGCACGTGGATTTCTAGCAAACGACGTGCTAAGCATGCCGATGCTGCTCTTTTTAGCACCCGCGCACGGATTTGTGCGAAAACGCGTTTTAAGCATGCACATGCATCTTTCGGTAGACGCGGATGAAGTTTTCTGCAAAACCACAAGATGTGCATGGAAATGGTGCTTTTGGCAGAACGCGCACGTGGATTTCTACCAAACGACGTGCTAAGCATGCCGATGCTGCTCTTTTTAGCACCCGCGCACGGATTTGTGCGAAAACGCGTTTTAAGCATGCACATGCATCTTTTGGTAGACGCGGATGAAGTTTTCTGCAAAACCACAAGATGTGCATGCAAATGGTGCTTTTGGCAGAACGCGCACGTGGATTTCTACCAAACGACGTGCTAAGCATGCCGATGCTGCTCTTTTTAGCACCCGCGCACGCATTTGTGCGAAAACGCGTTTTAAGCATGCACATGCATCTTTTGGTAGACGCGGATGAAGTTTTCTGCAAAACCACAAGATGTGCATGCAAATGGTGCTTTTGGCAGAACGCGCACGTGGATTTCTACCAAACGACGTGCTAAGCATGCCGATGCTGCTCTTTTTAGCACCCGCGCACGGATTTGTGCGAAAACGCGTTTTAAGCATGCACATGCATCTTTTGGTAGACGCGGATGAAGTTTTCTGCAAAACCACAAGATGAGCATGCAAATGGTGCTTTTGGCAGAACGCGCACGTGGATTTCTACCAAACGACGTGCTAAGCATGCCGATGCTGCTCTTTTTAGCACCCGCGCACGGATTTGTGCGAAAACGCGTTTTAAGCATGCACATGCATCTTTTGGTAGACGCGGATGAAGTTTTCTGCAAAACCACAAGATGTGCATGCAAATGGTGCTTTTGGCAGAACGCGCACGTGGATTTCTACCAAACGACGTGCTAAGCATGCCGATGCTGCTCTTTTTAGCACCCGCGCACGGATTTGTGCGAAAACGCGTTTTAAGCATGCACATGCATCTTTTGGTAGACGCGGATGAAGTTTTCTGCAAAACCACAAGATGTGCATGCAAATGGTGCTTTTGGCAGAACGCGCACGTGGATTTCTACCAAACGACGTGCTAAGCATGCCGATGCTGCTCTTTTTAGCACCCGCGCACGCATTTGTGCGAAAACGCGTTTTAAGCATGCACATGCATCTTTTGGTAGACGCGGATGAAGTTTTCTGCAAAACCACAAGATGTGGGTGCAAATGGTGCTTTTGGCAGAACGCGCACGTGGATTTCTACCAAACGACGTGCTAAGCATGCCGATGCTGCTCTTTTTAGCAGCCGCGCACGGATTTGTGCGAAAACGCGTTTTAAGCATGCACATGCATCTTTTGGTAGACGCGGATGAAGTTTTCTGCAAAACCACAAGATGTGCATGCAAATGGTGCTTTTGGCAGAACGCGCACGTGGATTTCTACCAAACGACGTGCTAAGCATGCCGATGCTGCTCTTTTTAGCACCCGCGCACGGATTTGTGCGAAAACGCGTTTTAAGCATGCACATGCATCTTTTGGTAGACGCGGATGAAGTTTTCTGCAAAACCACAAGATGTGCATGCAAATGGTGCTTTTGGCAGAACGCGCACGTGGATTTCTACCAAACGACGTGCTAAGCATGCCGATGCTGCTCTTTTTAGCACCCGCGCACGCATTTGTGCGAAAACGCGTTTTAAGCATGCACATGCATCTTTTGGTAGACGCGGATGAAGTTTTCTGCAAAACCACAAGATGTGCACGCAAATGGTGCTTTTGGCAGAACGCGCACGTGGATTTCTACCAAACGACGTGCTAAGCATGCCGATGCTGCTCTTTTTAGCACCCGCGCACGGATTTGTGCGAAAACGCGTTTTAAGCATGCACATGCATCTTTTGGTAGACGCGGATGAAGTTTTCTGCAAAACCACAAGATGAGCATGCAAATGGTGCTTTTGGCAGAACGCGCACGTGGATTTCTACCAAACGACGTGCTAAGCATGCCGATGCTGCTCTTTTTAGCACCCGCGCACGGATTTGTGCGAAAACGCGTTTTAAGCATGCACATGCATCTTTTGGTAGACGCGGATGAAGTTTTCTGCAAAACCACAAGATGTGCATGCAAATCGTGCTTTTGGCAGAACGCGCACGTGGATTTCTACCAAACGACGTGCTAAGCATGCCGATGCTGCTCTTTTTAGCACCCGCGCACGGATTTGTGCGAAAACGCGTTTTAAGCATGCACATGCATCTTTTGGTAGACGCGGATGAAGTTTTCTGCAAAACCACAAGATGTGCATGCAAATGGTGCTTTTGGCAGAACGCGCACGTGGATTTCTACCAAACGACGTGCTAAGCATGCCGATGCTGCTCTTTTTAGCACCCGCGCACGGATTTGTGCGAAAACGCGTTTTAAGCATGCACATGCATCTTTTGGTAGACGCGGATGAAGTTTTCTGCAAAACCACAAGATGTGCATGCAAATGGTGCTTTTGGCAGAACGCGCACGTGGATTTCTACCAAACGACGTGCTAAGCATGCCGATGCTGCTCTTTTTAGCACCCGCGCACGCATTTGTGCGAAAACGCGTTTTAAGCATGCACATGCATCTTTTGGTAGACGCGGATGAAGTTTTCTGCAAAACCACAAGATGTGGGTGCAAATGGTGCTTTTGGCAGAACGCGCACGTGGATTTCTACCAAACGACGTGCTAAGCATGCCGATGCTGCTCTTTTTAGCAGCCACGCACGGATTTGTGCGAAAACGCGTTTTAAGCATGCACATGCATCTTTTGGTAGACGCGGATGAAGTTTTCTGCAAAACCACAAGATGTGCATGCAAATGGTGCTTTTGGCAGAACGCGCACGTGGATTTCTACCAAACGACGTGCTAAGCATGCCGATGCTGCTCTTTTTAGCACCCGCGCACGGATTTGTGCGAAAACGCGTTTTAAGCATGCACATGCATCTTTTGGTAGACGCGGATGAAGTTTTCTGCAAAACCACAAGATGTGCATGCAAATGGTGCTTTTGGCAGAACGCGCACGTGGATTTCTACCAAACGACGTGCTAAGCATGCCGATGCTGCTCTTTTTAGCACCCGCGCACGGATTTGTGCGAAAACGCGTTTTAAGCATGCACATGCATCTTTTGGTAGACGCGGATGAAGTTTTCTGCAAAACCACAAGATGTGCATGCAAATGGTGCTTTTGGCAGAACGCGCACGTGGATTTCTACCAAACGACGTGCTAAGCATGCCGATGCTGCTCTTTTTAGCACCCGCGCACGCATTTGTGCGAAAACGCGTTTTAAGCATGCACATGCATCTTTTGGTAGACGCGGATGAAGTTTTCTGCAAAACCACAAGATGTGCGTGCAAATGTTGCTTTTGGCAGAACGCGCACGTGGATTTCTACCAAACGACGTGCTAAGCATGCCGATGCTGCTCTTTTTAGCACCCGAGCACGGATTTGTGCGAAAACGCGTTTTAAGCATGCACGTGCATCTTTTGGTAGACGCGGATGAAGTTTTCTGCAAAACCACAAGATGTGCATGCAAATGGTGCTTTTGGCAGAACGCGCACGTGGATTTCTACCAAACGATGTGCTAAGCATGCCGATGCTGCTCTTTTTAGCACCCGCGCACGGATTTGTGCGAAAACGCGTTTTAAGCATGCATATGCATCTTTTGGTAGACGCGGATGAAGTTTTCTGCAAAACCACAAGATGTGCATGCAAATGGTGCTTTTGGCAGAACGCGCACGTGGATTTGTACCAAACGACGTGCTAAGCATGCCGATGCTGCTCTTTTTAGCACCCGCGCACGCATTTGTGCGAAAACGCTTTTTAAGCATGCACATGCATCTTTTGGTAGACGCGGATGAAGTTTTCTGCAAAACCACAAGATGTGCATGCAAATGGTGCTTTTGGCAGAACGCGCACGTGGATTTCTACCAAACGACGTGCTAAGCATGCCGATGCTGCTCTTTTTAGCACCCGCGCACGCATTTGTGCGAAAACGCGTTTTAAGCATGCACATGCATCTTTTGGTAGACGCGGATGAAGTTTTCTGCAAAACCACAAGATGTGCGTGCAAATGGTGATTTTGGCAGAACGCGCACGTGGATTTCTACCAAACGACGTGCTAAGCATGCCGATGCTGCTCTTTTTAGCACCCGCGCACGGATTTGTGCGAAAACGCGTTTTAAGCATGCACATGCATCTTTTGGTAGACGCGGATGAAGTTTTCTGCAAAACCACAAGATGTGCATGCAAATGGTGCTTTTGGCAGAACGCGCACGTGGATTTCTACCAAACGACGTGCTAAGCATGCCGATGCTGCTCTTTTTAGCACCCGCGCACGGATTTGTCCGAAAACGCGTTTTAAGCATGCACATGCATCTTTTGGTAGACGCGGATGAAGTTTTCTGCAAAACCACAAGATGTGCATGCAAATGGTGCTTTTGGCAGAACGCGCACGTGGATTTCTACCAAACGACGTGCTAAGCATGCCGATGCTGCTCTTTTTAGCACCCGCGCACGGATTTGTGCGACAACGCGTTTTAAGCATGCACATGCATCTTTTGGTAGACGCGGATGAAGTTTTCTGCAAAACCACAAGATGTGCATGCAAATGGTGCTTTTGGCAGAACGCGCACGTGGATTTCTACCAAACGACGTGCTAAGCATGCCGATGCTGCTCTTTTTAGCACCCGCGCACGGATTTGTGCGAAAACGCGTTTTAAGCATGCACATGCATCTTTTGGTAGACGCGGATGAAGTTTTCTCTAAAACCACAAGATGTGCGTGCAAATGGTGCTTTTGGCAGAACGCGCACGTGGATTTCTACCAAACGACGTGCTAAGCATGCCGATGCTGCTCTTTTTAGCACCCGCGCACGCATTTGTGCGAAAACGCGTTTTAAGCATGCACATGCATCTTTTGGTAGACGCGGATGAAGTTTTCTGCAAAACCACAAGATGTGCGTGCAAATGTTGCTTTTGGCAGAACGCGCACGTGGATTTCTACCAAACGACGTGCTAAGCATGCCGATGCTGCTCTTTTTAGCACCCGCGCACGGATTTGTGCGAAAACGCGTTTTAAGCATGCACATGCATCTTTTGGTAGACGCGGATGAAGTTTTCTGCAAAACCACAAGATGTGCATGCAAATGGTGCTTTTGGCAGAACGCGCACGTGGATTTCTACGAAACGACGTGCTAAGCATGCCGATGCTGCTCTTTTTAGCACCCGCGCACGGATTTGTGCGAAAACGCGTTTTAAGCATGCATATGCATCTTTTGGTAGACGCGGATGACGTTTTCTGCAAAACCACAAGATGTGCATGCAAATGGTGCTTTTGGCAGAACGCGCACGTGGATTTGTACCAAACGACGTGCTAAGCATGCCGATGCTGCTCTTTTTAGCACCCGCGCACGCATTTGTGCGAAAACGCTTTTTAAGCATGCACATGCATCTTTTGGTAGACGCGGATGAAGTTTTCTGCAAAACCACAAGATGTGCATGCAAATGGTGCTTTTGGCAGAACGCGCACGTAGATTTCTACCAAACGACGTGCTAAGCATGCCGATGCTGCTCTTTTTAGCACCCGCGCACGCATTTGTGCGAAAACGCGTTTTAAGCATGCACATGCATCTTTTGGTAGACGCGGATGAAGTTTTCTGCAAAACCACAAGATGTGCATGCAAATGGTGATTTTGGCAGAACGCGCACGTGGATTTCTACCAAACGACGTGCTAAGCATGCCGATGCTGCTCTTTTTAGCACCCGCGCACGGATTTGTGCGAAAACGCGTTTTAAGCATGCACATGCATCTTTTGGTAGACGCGGATGAAGTTTTCTGCAAAACCACAAGATGTGCATGCAAATGGTGCTTTTGGCAGAACGCGCACGTGGATTTCTACCAAACGACGTGCTAAGCATGCCGATGCTGCTCTTTTTAGCACCCGCGCACGCATTTGTGCGAAAACGCGTTTTAAGCATGCACATGCATCTTTTGGTAGACGCGGATGAAGTTTTCTGCAAAACCACAAGATGTGCGTGCAAATGTTGCTTTTGGCAGAACGCGCACGTGGATTTCTACCAAACGACGTGCTAAGCATGCCGATGCTGCTCTTTTTAGCACCCGCGCACGGATTTGTGCGAAAACGCGTTTTAAGCATGCACATGCATCTTTTGGTAGACGCGGATGAAGTTTTCTGCAAAACCACAAGATGTGCATGCAAATGGTGCTTTTGGCAGAACGCGCACGTGGATTTCTACCAAACGACGTGCTAAGCATGCCGATGCTGCTCTTTTTAGCACCCGCGCACGGATTTGTGCGAAAACGCGTTTTAAGCATGCACATGCATCTTTTGGTAGACGCGGATGAAGTTTTCTGCAAAACCACAAGATGTGCATGCAAATGGTGCTTTTGGCAGAACGCGCACGTGGATTTCTACCAAACGACGTGCTAAGCATGCCGATGCTGCTCTTTTTAGCACCCGCGCACGGATTTGTGCGAAAACGCGTTTTAAGCATGCACATGCATCTTTTGGTAGACGCGGATGAAGTTTTCTGCAAAACCACAAGATGTGCGTGCAAATGTTGCTTTTGGCAGAACGCGCACGTGGATTTCTACCAAATGACGTGCTAAGCATGCCGATGCTGCTCTTTTTAGCACCCGAGCACGGATTTGTGCGAAAACGCGTTTTAAGCATGCACATGCATCTTTTGGTAGACGCGGATGAAGTTTTCTGCAAAACCACAAGATGTGCATGCAAATGGTGCTTTTGGCAGAACGCGCACGTGGATTTCTACCAAACGATGTGCTAAGCATGCCGATGCTGCTCTTTTTAGCACCCGCGCACGCATTTGTGCGAAAACGCTTTTTAAGCATGCACATGCATCTTTTGGTAGACGCGGATGAAGTTTTCTGCAAAACCACAAGATGTGCATGCAAATGGTGCTTTTGGCAGAACGCGCACGTGGATTTCTACCAAACGACGTGCTAAGCATGCCGATGCTGCTCTTTTTAGCACCCGCGCACGCATTTGTGCGAAAACGCGTTTTAAGCATGCACATGCATCTTTTGGTAGACGCGGATGAAGTTTTCTGCAAAACCACAAGATGTGCATGCAAATGGTGATTTTGGCAGAACGCGCACGTGGATTTCTACCAAACGACGTGCTAAGCATGCCGATGCTGCTCTTTTTAGCACCCGCGCACGGATTTGTGCGAAAACGCGTTTTAAGCATGCACATGCATCTTTTGGTAGACGCGGATGAAGTTTTCTGCAAAACCACAAGATGTGCATGCAAATGGTGCTTTTGGCAGAACGCGCACGTGGATTTCTACCAAACGACGTGCTAAGCATGCCGATGCTGCTCTTTTTAGCACCCGCGCACGGATTTGTCCGAAAACGCGTTTTAAGCATGCACATGCATCTTTTGGTAGACGCGGATGAAGTTTTCTGCAAAACCACAAGATGTGCATGCAAATGGTGCTTTTGGCAGAACGCGCACGTGGATTTCTACCAAACGACGTGCTAAGCATGCCGATGCTGCTCTTTTTAGCACCCGCGCACGGATTTGTGCGACAACGCGTTTTAAGCATGCACATGCATCTTTTGGTAGACGCGGATGAAGTTTTCTGCAAAACCACAAGATGTGCATGCAAATGGTGCTTTTGGCAGAACGCGCACGTGGATTTCTACCAAACGACGTGCTAAGCATGCCGATGCTGCTCTTTTTAGCACCCGCGCACGGATTTGTGCGAAAACGCGTTTTAAGCATGCACATGCATCTTTTGGTAGACGCGGATGAAGTTTTCTCTAAAACCACAAGATGTGCATGCAAATGGTGCTTTTGGCAGAACGCGCACGTGGATTTCTACCAAACGACGTGCTAAGCATGCCGATGCTGCTCTTTTTAGCACCCGCGCACGCATTTGTGCGAAAACGCGTTTTAAGCATGCACATGCATCTTTTGGTAGACGCGGATGAAGTTTTCTGCAAAACCACAAGATGTGCGTGCAAATGTTGCTTTTGGCAGAACGCGCACGTGGATTTCTACCAAACGACGTGCTAAGCATGCCGATGCTGCTCTTTTTAGCACCCGCGCACGGATTTGTGCGAAAACGCGTTTTAAGCATGCACATGCATCTTTTGGTAGACGCGGATGAAGTTTTCTGCAAAACCACAAGATGTGCATGCAAATGGTGCTTTTGGCAGAACGCGCACGTGGATTTCTACGAAACGACGTGCTAAGCATGCCGATGCTGCTCTTTTTAGCACCCGCGCACGGATTTGTGCGAAAACGCGTTTTAAGCATGCATATGCATCTTTTGGTAGACGCGGATGAAGTTTTCTGCAAAACCACAAGACGTGCATGCAAATGGTGCTTTTGGCAGAACGCGCACGTGGATTTGTACCAAACGACGTGCTAAGCATGCCGATGCTGCTCTTTTTAGCACCCGCGCACGCATTTGTGCGAAAACGCTTTTTAAGCATGCACATGCATCTTTTGGTAGACGCGGATGAAGTTTTCTGCAAAACCACAAGATGTGCATGCAAATGGTGCTTTTGGCAGAACGCGCACGTAGATTTCTACCAAACGACGTGCTAAGCATGCCGATGCTGCTCTTTTTAGCACCCGCGCACGCATTTGTGCGAAAACGCGTTTTAAGCATGCACATGCATCTTTTGGTAGACGCGGATGAAGTTTTCTGCAAAACCACAAGATGTGCATGCAAATGGTGATTTTGGCAGAACGCGCACGTGGATTTCTACCAAACGACGTGCTAAGCATGCCGATGCTGCTCTTTTTAGCACCCGCGCACGGATTTGTGCGAAAACGCGTTTTAAGCATGCACATGCATCTTTTGGTAGACGCGGATGAAGTTTTCTGCAAAACCACAAGATGTGCATGCAAATGGTGCTTTTGGCAGAACGCGCACGTGGATTTCTACCAAACGACGTGCTAAGCATGCCGATGCTGCTCTTTTTAGCACCCGCGCACGGATTTGTGCGAAAACGCGTTTTAAGCATGCACATGCATCTTTTGGTAGACGCGGATGAAGTTTTCTGCAAAACCACAAGATGTGCATGCAAATGGTGCTTTTGGCAGAACGCGCACGTGGATTTCTACCAAACGACGTGCTAAGCATGCCGATGCTGCTCTTTTTAGCACCCGCGCACGGATTTGTGCGAAAACGCGTTTTAAGCATGCACATGCATCTTTTGGTAGACGCGGATGAAGTTTTCTGCAAAACCACAAGATGTGCATGCAAATGGTGCTTTTGGCAGAACGCGCACGTGGATTTCTACCAAACGACGTGCTAAGCATGCCGATGCTGCTCTTTTTAGCACCCGCGCACGCATTTGTGCGAAAACGCGTTTTAAGCATGCACATGCATCTTTTGGTAGACGCGGATGAAGTTTTCTGCAAAACCACAAGATGTGCATGCAAATGGTGCTTTTGGCAGAACGCGCACGTGGATTTCTACCAAACGACGTGCTAAGCATGCCGATGCTGCTCTTTTTAGCACCCGCGCACGCATTTGTGCGAAAACGCGTTTTAAGCATGCACATGCATCTTTTGGTAGACGCGGATGAAGTTTTCTGCAAAACCACAAGATGTGCATGCAAATGGTGCTTTTGGCAGAACGCGCACGTGGATTTCTACCAAACGACGTGCTAAGCATGCCGATGCTGCTCTTTTTAGCACCCGCGCACGCATTTGTGCGAAAACGCGTTTTAAGCATGCACATGCATCTTTTGGTAGACGCGGATGAAGTTTTCTGCAAAACCACAAGATGTGCATGCAAATGGTGCTTTTGGCAGAACGCGCACGTGGATTTCTACGAAACGACGTGCTAAGCATGCCGATGCTGCTCTTTTTAGCACCCGCGCACGGATTTGTGCGAAAACGCGTTTTAAGCATGCATATGCATCTTTTGGTAGACGCGGATGAAGTTTTCTGCAAAACCACAAGATGTGCATGCAAATGGTGCTTTTGGCAGAACGCGCACGTGGATTTGTACCAAACGACGTGCTAAGCATGCCGATGCTGCTCTTTTTAGCACCCGCGCACGCATTTGTGCGAAAACGCGTTTTAAGCATGCACATGCATCTTTTGGTAGACGCGGATGAAGTTTTCTGCAAAACCACAAGATGTGCATGCAAATGGTGCTTTTGGCAGAACGCGCACGTGGATTTCTACCAAACGACGTGCTAAGCATGCCGATGCTGCTCTTTTTAGCACCCGCGCACGGATTTGTGCGAAAACGCGTTTTAAGCATGCACATGCATCTTTTGGTAGACGCGGATGAAGTTTTCTGCAAAACCACAAGATGTGCATGCAAATGGTGCTTTTGGCAGAACGCGCACGTGGATTTCTACGAAACGACGTGCTAAGCATGCCGATGCTGCTCTTTTTAGCACCCGCGCACGGATTTGTGCGAAAACGCGTTTTAAGCATGCATATGCGTCTTTTGGTAGACGCGGATGAAGTTTTCTGCAAAACCACAAGATGTGCATGCAAATGGTGCTTTTGGCAGAACGCGCACGTGGATTTGTACCAAACGACGTGCTAAGCATGCCGATGCTGCTCTTTTTAGCACCCGCGCACGCATTTGTGCGAAAACGCTTTTTAAGCATGCACATGCATCTTTTGGTAGACGCGGATGAAGTTTTCTGCAAAACCACAAGATGTGCATGCAAATGGTGCTTTTGGCAGAACGCGCACGTAGATTTCTACCAAACGACGTGCTAAGCATGCCGATGCTGCTCTTTTTAGCACCCGCGCACGCATTTGTGCGAAAACGCGTTTTAAGCATGCAGATGCATCTTTTGGTAGACGCGGATGAAGTTTTCTGCAAAACCACAAGATGTGCATGCAAATGGTGATTTTGGCAGAACGCGCACGTGGATTTCTACCAAACGACGTGCTAAGCATGCCGATGCTGCTCTTTTTAGCACCCGCGCACGGATTTGTGCGAAAACGCGTTTTAAGCATGCACATGCATCTTTTGGTAGACGCGGATGAAGTTTTCTGCAAAACCACAAGATGTGCATGCAAATGGTGCTTTTGGCAGAACGCGCACGTGGATTTCTACCAAACGACGTGCTAAGCATGCCGATGCTGCTCTTTTTAGCACCCGCGCACGGATTTGTGCGAAAACGCGTTTTAAGCATGCACATGCATCTTTTGGTAGACGCGGATGAAGTTTTCTGCAAAACCACAAGATGTGCATGCAAATGGTGCTTTTGGCAGAACGCGCACGTGGATTTCTACCAAACGACGTGCTAAGCATGCCGATGCTGCTCTTTTTAGCACCCGCGCACGGATTTGTGCGAAAACGCGTTTTAAGCATGCACATGCATCTTTTGGTAGACGCGGATGAAGTTTTCTGCAAAACCACAAGATGTGCATGCAAATGGTGCTTTTGGCAGAACGCGCACGTGGATTTCTACCAAACGACGTGCTAAGCATGCCGATGCTGCTCTTTTTAGCACCCGCGCACGCATTTGTGCGAAAACGCGTTTTAAGCATGCACATGCATCTTTTGGTAGACGCGGATGAAGTTTTCTGCAAAACCACAAGATGTGCATGCAAATGGTGCTTTTGGCAGAACGCGCACGTGGATTTCTACCAAACGACGTGCTAAGCATGCCGATGCTGCTCTTTTTAGCACCCGCGCACGCATTTGTGCGAAAACGCGTTTTAAGCATGCACATGCATCTTTTGGTAGACGCGGATGAAGTTTTCTGCAAAACCACAAGATGTGCATGCAAATGGTGCTTTTGGCAGAACGCGCACGTGGATTTCTCCCAAACGACGTGCTAAGCATGCCGATGCTGCTCTTTTTAGCACCCGCGCACGCATTTGTGCGAAAACGCGTTTTAAGCATGCACATGCATCTTTTGGTAGACGCGGATGAAGTTTTCTGCAAAACCACAAGATGTGGGTGCAAATGGTGCTTTTGGCAGAACGCGCACGTGGATTTCTACCAAACGACGTGCTAAGCATGCCGATGCTGCTCTTTTTAGCAGCCGCGCACGGATTTGTGCGAAAACGCGTTTTAAGCATGCACATGCATCTTTTGGTAGACGCGGATGAAGTTTTCTGCAAAACCACAAGATGTGCATGCAAATGGTGCTTTTGGCAGAACGCGCACGTGGATTTCTACCAAACGACGTGCTAAGCATGCCGATGCTGCTCTTTTTAGCACCCGCGCACGGATTTGTGCGAAAACGCGTTTTAAGCATGCACATGCATCTTTTGGTAGACGCGGATGAAGTTTTCTGCAAAACCACAAGATGTGCATGCAAATGGTGCTTTTGGCAGAACGCGCACGTGGATTTCTACCAAACGACGTGCTAAGCATGCCGATGCTGCTCTTTTTAGCACCCGCGCACGGATTTGTGCGAAAACGCGTTTTAAGCATGCACATGCATCTTTTGGTAGACGCGGATGAAGTTTTCTGCAAAACCACAAGATGAGCATGCAAATGGTGCTTTTGGCAGAACGCGCACGTGGATTTCTACCAAACGACGTGCTAAGCATGCCGATGCTGCTCTTTTTAGCACCCGCGCACGGATTTGTGCGAAAACGCGTTTTAAGCATGCACATGCATCTTTTGGTAGACGCGGATGAAGTTTTCTGCAAAACCACAAGATGTGCATGCAAATGGTGCTTTTGGCAGAACGCGCACGTGGATTTCTATCAAACGACGTGCTAAGCATGCCGATGCTGCTCTTTTTAGCACCCGCGCACGCATTTGTGCGAAAACGCGTTTTAAGCATGCACGTGCATCTTTTGGTAGACGCGGATGAAGTTTTCTGCAAAACCACAAGATGAGCATGCAAATGGTGCTTTTGGCAGAACGCGCACGTGGATTTCTACCAAACGATGTGCTAAGCATGCCGATGCTGCTCTTTTTAGCACCCGCGCACGGATTTGTGCGAAAACGCGTTTTAAGCATGCACATGCATCTTTTGGTAGACGCGGATGAAGTTTTCTGCAAAACCACAAGATGTGCATGCAAATGGTGCTTTTGGCAGAACGCGCACGTGGATTTCTGTCAAACGACGTGCTAAGCATGCCGATGCTGCTCTTTTTAGCACCCGTGCACGGATTTGTGCGAAAACGCGTTTTAAGCATGCATATGCATCTTTTGGTAGACGCGGATGAAGTTTTCTGCAAAACCACAAGATGTGCATGCAAATGGTGCTTTTGGCAGAACGCGCACGTGGATTTGTACCAAACGACGTGCTAAGCATGCCGATGCTGCTCTTTTTAGCACCCGCGCACGCATTTGTGTGAAAACGCTTTTTAAGCATGCACATGCATCTTTTGGTAGACGCGGATGAAGTTTTCTGCAAAACCACAAGATGTGCATGCAAATGGTGCTTTTGGCAGTACGCGCACGTGGATTTCTACCAAACGACGTGCTAAGCATGCCGATGCTGCTCTTTTTAGCACCCGCGCACGGATTTGTGCGAAAACGCGTTTTAAGCATGCACATGCATCTTTTGGTAGACGCGGATGAAGTTTTCTGCAAAACCACAAGATGTGCATGCAAATGGTGCTTTTGGCAGAACGCGCACGTGGATTTCTACCAAACGACGTGCTAAGCATGCCGATGCTGCTCTTTTTAGCACCCGCGCACGCATTTGTGCGAAAACGCGTTTTAAGCATGCACATGCATGTTTTGGTAGACGCGGATGAAGTTTTCTGCAAAACCGCAAGATGTGCGTGCAAATGTTGCTTTTGGCAGAACGCGCACGTGGATTTCTACCAAACGACGTGCTAAGCATGCCGATGCTGCTCTTTTTAGCACCCGCGCACGGATTTGTGCGAAAACGCGTTTTAAGCATGCACATGCATCTTTTGGTAGACGCGGATGAAGTTTTCTGCAAAACCACAAGATGTGCATGCAAATGGTGCTTTTGGCAGAACGCGCACGTGGATTTCTACCAAACGACGTGCTAAGCATGCCGATGCTGCTCTTTTTAGCACCCGCGCACGGATTTGTGCGAAAACGCGTTTTAAGCATGCACATGCATCTTTTGGTAGACGCGGATGAAGTCTTCTGCAAAACCACAAGATGTGCATGCAAATGGTGCTTTTGGCAGAACGCGCACGTGGATTTCTACCAAACGACGTGCTAAGCATGCCGATGCTGCTCTTTTTAGCACCCGCGCACGGATTTGTGCGAAAACGCGTTTTAAGCATGCACATGCATCTTTTGGTAGACGCGGATGAAGTTTTCTGCAAAACCACAAGATGTGCATGCAAATGGTGCTTTTGGCAGAACGCGCACGTGGATTTCTACCAAACGACGTGCTAAGCATGCCGATGCTGCTCTTTTTAGCACCCGCGCACGCATTTGTGCGAAAACGCGCTTTAAGCATGCACATGCATCTTTTGGTAGACGCGGATGAAGTTTTCTGCAAAACCACAAGATGTGCGTGCAAATGGTGCTTTTGGCAGAACGCGCACGTGGATTTCTACCAAACGACGTGCTAAGCATGCCGATGCTGCTCTTTTTAGCACCCGCGCACGGATTTGTGCGAAAACGCGTTTTAAGCATGCACATGCATCTTTTGGTAGACGCGGATGAAGTTTTCTGCAAAACCACAAGATGTGCATGCAAATGGTGCTTTTGGCAGAACGCGCACGTGGATTTCTAGCAAACGACGTGCTAAGCATGCCGATGCTGCTGTTTTTAGCACCCGCGCACGGATTTGTGCGAAAACGCGTTTTAAGCATGCACATGCATCTTTTGGTAGACGCGGATGAAGTTTTCTGCAAAACCAAGAGATGTGCATGCAAATGGTGCTTTTGGCAGAACGCGCACGTGGATTTCTACCAAACGACGTGCTAAGCATGCCGATGCTGCTCTTTTTAGCACCCGCGCACGGATTTGTGCGAAAACGCGTTTTAAGCATGCACATGCATCTTTTGGTAGACGCGGATGAAGTTTTCTGCAAAACCACAAGATGTGCATGCAAATGGTGCTTTTGGCAGAACGCGCACGTGGATTTCTACCAAACGACGTGCTAAGCATGCCGATGCTGCTCTTTTTAGCACCCGCGCACGCATTTGTGCGAAAACGCGTTTTAAGCATGCACATGCATCTTTTGGTAGACGCGGATAAAGTTTTCTGCAAAACCACAAGATGTGCATGCAAATGGTGCTTTTGGCAGAACGCGCACGTGGATTTCTACCAAACGACGTGCTAAGCATGCCGATGCTGCTCTTTTTAGCACCCGCGCACGCATTTGTGCGAAAACGCGTTTTAAGCATGCACATGCATCTTTTGGTAGACGCGGATGAAGTTTTCTGCAAAACCACAAGATGTGCATGCAAATGGTGCTTTTGGCAGAACGCGCACGTGGATTTCTCCCAAACGACGTGCTAAGCATGCCGATGCTGCTCTTTTTAGCACACGCGCACGCATTTGTGCGAAAACGCGTTTTAAGCATGCACATGCATCTTTTGGTAGACGCGGATGAAGTTTTCTGCAAAACCACAAGATGTGGGTGCAAATGGTGCTTTTGGCAGAACGCGCACGTGGATTTCTACCAAACGACGTGCTAAGCATGCCGATGCTGCTCTTTTTAGCAGCCGCGCACGGATTTGTGCGAAAACGCGTTTTAAGCATGCACATGCATCTTTTGGTAGACGCGGATGAAGTTTTCTGCAAAACCACAAGATGTGCATGCAAATGGTGCTTTTGGCAGAACGCGCACGTGGATTTCTACCAAACGACGTGCTAAGCATGCCGATGCTGCTCTTTTTAGCACCCGCGCACGGATTTGTGCGAAAACGCGTTTTAAGCATGCACATGCATCTTTTGGTAGACGCGGATGAAGTTTTCTGCAAAACCACAAGATGTGCATGCAAATGGTGCTTTTGGCAGAACGCGCACGTGGATTTCTACCAAACGACGTGCTAAGCATGCCGATGCTGCTCTTTTTAGCACCCGCGCACGGATTTGTGCGAAAACGCGTTTTAAGCATGCACATGCATCTTTTGGTAGACGCGGATGAAGTTTTCTGCAAAACCACAAGATGAGCATGCAAATGGTGCTTTTGGCAGAACGCGCACGTGGATTTCTACCAAACGACGTGCTAAGCATGCCGATGCTGCTCTTTTTAGCACCCGCGCACGGATTTGTGCGAAAACGCGTTTTAAGCATGCACATGCATCTTTTGGTAGACGCGGATGAAGTTTTCTGCAAAACCACAAGATGTGCATGCAAATGGTGCTTTTGGCAGAACGCGCACGTGGATTTCTATCAAACGACGTGCTAAGCATGCCGATGCTGCTCTTTTTAGCACCCGCGCACGCATTTGTGCGAAAACGCGTTTTAAGCATGCACGTGCATCTTTTGGTAGACGCGGATGAAGTTTTCTGCAAAACCACAAGATGAGCATGCAAATGGTGCTTTTGGCAGAACGCGCACGTGGATTTCTACCAAACGATGTGCTAAGCATGCCGATGCTGCTCTTTTTAGCACCCGCGCACGGATTTGTGCGAAAACGCGTTTTAAGCATGCACATGCATCTTTTGGTAGACGCGGATGAAGTTTTCTGCAAAACCACAAGATGTGCATGCAAATGGTGCTTTTGGAAGAACGCGCACGTGGATTTCTGTCAAACGACGTGCTAAGCATGCCGATGCTGCTCTTTTTAGCACCCGTGCACGGATTTGTGCGAAAACGCGTTTTAAGCATGCATATGCATCTTTTGGTAGACGCGGATGAAGTTTTCTGCAAAACCACAAGATGTGCATGCAAATGGTGCTTTTGGCAGAACGCGCACGTGGATTTGTACCAAACGACGTGCTAAGCATGCCGATGCTGCTCTTTTTAGCACCCGCGCACGCATTTGTGTGAAAACGCTTTTTAAGCATGCACATGCATCTTTTGGTAGACGCGGATGAAGTTTTCTGCAAAACCACAAGATGTGCATGCAAATGGTGCTTTTGGCAGTACGCGCACGTGGATTTCTACCAAACGACGTGCTAAGCATGCCGATGCTGCTCTTTTTAGCACCCGCGCACGGATTTGTGCGAAAACGCGTTTTAAGCATGCACATGCATCTTTTGGTAGACGCGGATGAAGTTTTCTGCAAAACCACAAGATGTGCATGCAAATGGTGCTTTTGGCAGAACGCGCACGTGGATTTCTACCAAACGACGTGCTAAGCATGCCGATGCTGCTCTTTTTAGCACCCGCGCACGCATTTGTGCGAAAACGCGTTTTAAGCATGCACATGCATGTTTTGGTAGACGCGGATGAAGTTTTCTGCAAAACCGCAAGATGTGCGTGCAAATGTTGCTTTTGGCAGAACGCGCACGTGGATTTCTACCAAACGACGTGCTAAGCATGCCGATGCTGCTCTTTTTAGCACCCGCGCACGGATTTGTGCGAAAACGCGTTTTAAGCATGCACATGCATCTTTTGGTAGACGCGGATGAAGTTTTCTGCAAAACCACAAGATGTGCATGCAAATGGTGCTTTTGGCAGAACGCGCACGTGGATTTCTACCAAACGACGTGCTAAGCATGCCGATGCTGCTCTTTTTAGCACCCGCGCACGGATTTGTGCGAAAACGCGTTTTAAGCATGCACATGCATCTTTTGGTAGACGCGGATGAAGTCTTCTGCAAAACCACAAGATGTGCATGCAAATGGTGCTTTTGGCAGAACGCGCACGTGGATTTCTACCAAACGACGTGCTAAGCATGCCGATGCTGCTCTTTTTAGCACCCGCGCACGGATTTGTGCGAAAACGCGTTTTAAGCATGCACATGCATCTTTTGGTAGACGCGGATGAAGTTTTCTGCAAAACCACAAGATGTGCATGCAAATGGTGCTTTTGGCAGAACGCGCACGTGGATTTCTACCAAACGACGTGCTAAGCATGCCGATGCTGCTCTTTTTAGCACCCGCGCACGCATTTGTGCGAAAACGCGCTTTAAGCATGCACATGCATCTTTTGGTAGACGCGGATGAAGTTTTCTGCAAAACCACAAGATGTGCGTGCAAATGGTGCTTTTGGCAGAACGCGCACGTGGATTTCTACCAAACGACGTGCTAAGCATGCCGATGCTGCTCTTTTTAGCACCCGCGCACGGATTTGTGCGAAAACGCGTTTTAAGCATGCACATGCATCTTTTGGTAGACGCGGATGAAGTTTTCTGCAAAACCACAAGATGTGCATGCAAATGGTGCTTTTGGCAGAACGCGCACGTGGATTTCTAGCAAACGACGTGCTAAGCATGCCGATGCTGCTGTTTTTAGCACCCGCGCACGGATTTGTGCGAAAACGCGTTTTAAGCATGCACATGCATCTTTTGGTAGACGCGGATGAAGTTTTCTGCAAAACCAAGAGATGTGCATGCAAATGGTGCTTTTGGCAGAACGCGCACGTGGATTTCTACCAAACGACGTGCTAAGCATGCCGATGCTGCTCTTTTTAGCACCCGCGCACGGATTTGTGCGAAAACGCGTTTTAAGCATGCACATGCATCTTTTGGTAGACGCGGATGAAGTTTTCTGCAAAACCACAAGATGTGCATGCAAATGGTGCTTTTGGCAGAACGCGCACGTGGATTTCTACCAAACGACGTGCTAAGCATGCCGATGCTGCTCTTTTTAGCACCCGCGCACGCATTTGTGCGAAAACGCGTTTTAAGCATGCACATGCATCTTTTGGTAGACGCGGATGAAGTTTTCTGCAAAACCACAAGATGTGCATGCAAATGGTGCTTTTGGCAGAACGCGCACGTGGATTTCTACCAAACGACGTGCTAAGCATGCCGATGCTGCTCTTTTTAGCACCCGCGCACGCATTTGTGCGAAAACGCGTTTTAAGCATGCACATGCATCTTTTGGTAGACGCGGATGAAGTTTTCTGCAAAACCACAAGATGTGCATGCAAATGGTGCTTTTGGCAGAACGCGCACGTGGATTTCTCCCAAACGACGTGCTAAGCATGCCGATGCTGCTCTTTTTAGCACCCGCGCACGCATTTGTGCGAAAACGCGTTTTAAGCATGCACATGCATCTTTTGGTAGACGCGGATGAAGTTTTCTGCAAAACCACAAGATGTGGGTGCAAATGGTGCTTTTGGCAGAACGCGCACGTGGATTTCTACCAAACGACGTGCTAAGCATGCCGATGCTGCTCTTTTTAGCAGCCGCGCACGGATTTGTGCGAAAACGCGTTTTAAGCATGCACATGCATCTTTTGGTAGACGCGGATGAAGTTTTCTGCAAAACCACAAGATGTGCATGCAAATGGTGCTTTTGGCAGAACGCGCACGTGGATTTCTACCAAACGACGTGCTAAGCATGCCGATGCTGCTCTTTTTAGCACCCGCGCACGGATTTGTGCGAAAACGCGTTTTAAGCATGCACATGCATCTTTTGGTAGACGCGGATGAAGTTTTCTGCAAAACCACAAGATGTGCATGCAAATGGTGCTTTTGGCAGAACGCGCACGTGGATTTCTACCAAACGACGTGCTAAGCATGCCGATGCTGCTCTTTTTAGCACCCGCGCACGGATTTGTGCGAAAACGCGTTTTAAGCATGCACATGCATCTTTTGGTAGACGCGGATGAAGTTTTCTGCAAAACCACAAGATGAGCATGCAAATGGTGCTTTTGGCAGAACGCGCACGTGGATTTCTACCAAACGACGTGCTAAGCATGCCGATGCTGCTCTTTTTAGCACCCGCGCACGGATTTGTGCGAAAACGCGTTTTAAGCATGCACATGCATCTTTTGGTAGACGCGGATGAAGTTTTCTGCAAAACCACAAGATGTGCATGCAAATGGTGCTTTTGGCAGAACGCGCACGTGGATTTCTATCAAACGACGTGCTAAGCATGCCGATGCTGCTCTTTTTAGCACCCGCGCACGCATTTGTGCGAAAACGCGTTTTAAGCATGCACGTGCATCTTTTGGTAGACGCGGATGAAGTTTTCTGCAAAACCACAAGATGAGCATGCAAATGGTGCTTTTGGCAGAACGCGCACGTGGATTTCTACCAAACGATGTGCTAAGCATGCCGATGCTGCTCTTTTTAGCACCCGCGCACGGATTTGTGCGAAAACGCGTTTTAAGCATGCACATGCATCTTTTGGTAGACGCGGATGAAGTTTTCTGCAAAACCACAAGATGTGCATGCAAATGGTGCTTTTGGCAGAACGCGCACGTGGATTTCTGTCAAACGACGTGCTAAGCATGCCGATGCTGCTCTTTTTAGCACCCGTGCACGGATTTGTGCGAAAACGCGTTTTAAGCATGCATATGCATCTTTTGGTAGACGCGGATGAAGTTTTCTGCAAAACCACAAGATGTGCATGCAAATGGTGCTTTTGGCAGAACGCGCACGTGGATTTGTACCAAACGACGTGCTAAGCATGCCGATGCTGCTCTTTTTAGCACCCGCGCACGCATTTGTGTGAAAACGCTTTTTAAGCATGCACATGCATCTTTTGGTAGACGCGGATGAAGTTTTCTGCAAAACCACAAGATGTGCATGCAAATGGTGCTTTTGGCAGTACGCGCACGTGGATTTCTACCAAACGACGTGCTAAGCATGCCGATGCTGCTCTTTTTAGCACCCGCGCACGGATTTGTGCGAAAACGCGTTTTAAGCATGCACATGCATCTTTTGGTAGACGCGGATGAAGTTTTCTGCAAAACCACAAGATGTGCATGCAAATGGTGCTTTTGGCAGAACGCGCACGTGGATTTCTACCAAACGACGTGCTAAGCATGCCGATGCTGCTCTTTTTAGCACCCGCGCACGCATTTGTGCGAAAACGCGTTTTAAGCATGCACATGCATGTTTTGGTAGACGCGGATGAAGTTTTCTGCAAAACCGCAAGATGTGCGTGCAAATGTTGCTTTTGGCAGAACGCGCACGTGGATTTCTACCAAACGACGTGCTAAGCATGCCGATGCTGCTCTTTTTAGCACCCGCGCACGGATTTGTGCGAAAACGCGTTTTAAGCATGCACATGCATCTTTTGGTAGACGCGGATGAAGTTTTCTGCAAAACCACAAGATGTGCATGCAAATGGTGCTTTTGGCAGAACGCGCACGTGGATTTCTACCAAACGACGTGCTAAGCATGCCGATGCTGCTCTTTTTAGCACCCGCGCACGGATTTGTGCGAAAACGCGTTTTAAGCATGCACATGCATCTTTTGGTAGACGCGGATGAAGTCTTCTGCAAAACCACAAGATGTGCACGCAAATGGTGCTTTTGGCAGAACGCGCACGTGGATTTCTACCAAACGACGTGCTAAGCATGCCGATGCTGCTCTTTTTAGCACCCGCGCACGGATTTGTGCGAAAACGCGTTTTAAGCATGCACATGCATCTTTTGGTAGACGCGGATGAAGTTTTCTGCAAAACCACAAGATGTGCATGCAAATGGTGCTTTTGGCAGAACGCGCACGTGGATTTCTACCAAACGACGTGCTAAGCATGCCGATGCTGCTCTTTTTAGCACCCGCGCACGCATTTGTGCGAAAACGCGCTTTAAGCATGCACATGCATCTTTTGGTAGACGCGGATGAAGTTTTCTGCAAAACCACAAGATGTGCGTGCAAATGGTGCTTTTGGCAGAACGCGCACGTGGATTTCTACCAAACGACGTGCTAAGCATGCCGATGCTGCTCTTTTTAGCACCCGCGCACGGATTTGTGCGAAAACGCGTTTTAAGCATGCACATGCATCTTTTGGTAGACGCGGATGAAGTTTTCTGCAAAACCACAAGATGTGCATGCAAATGGTGCTTTTGGCAGAACGCGCACGTGGATTTCTAGCAAACGACGTGCTAAGCATGCCGATGCTGCTGTTTTTAGCACCCGCGCACGGATTTGTGCGAAAACGCGTTTTAAGCATGCACATGCATCTTTTGGTAGACGCGGATGAAGTTTTCTGCAAAACCAAGAGATGTGCATGCAAATGGTGCTTTTGGCAGAACGCGCACGTGGATTTCTACCAAACGACGTGCTAAGCATGCCGATGCTGCTCTTTTTAGCACCCGCGCACGGATTTGTGCGAAAACGCGTTTTAAGCATGCACATGCATCTTTTGGTAGACGCGGATGAAGTTTTCTGCAAAACCACAAGATGTGCATGCAAATGGTGCTTTTGGCAGAACGCGCACGTGGATTTCTAGCAAACGACGTGCTAAGCATGCCGATGCTGCTGTTTTTAGCACCCGCGCACGGATTTGTGCGAAAACGCGTTTTAAGCATGCACATGCATCTTTTGGTAGACGCGGATGAAGTTTTCTGCAAAACCAAGAGATGTGCATGCAAATGGTGCTTTTGGCAGAACGCGCACGTGGATTTCTACCAAACGACGTGCTAAGCATGCCGATGCTGCTCTTTTTAGCACCCGCGCACGGATTTGTGCGAAAACGCGTTTTAAGCATGCACATGCATCTTTTGGTAGACGCGGATGAAGTTTTCTGCAAAACCACAAGATGTGCATGCAAATGGTGCTTTTGGCAGAACGCGCACGTGGATTTCTACCAAACGACGTGCTAAGCATGCCGATGCTGCTCTTTTTAGCACCCGCGCACGGATTTGTGCGAAAACGCGTTTTAAGCATGCACATGCATCTTTTGGTAGACGCGGATGAAGTTTTCTGCAAAACCACAAGATGTGCATGCAAATGGTGCTTTTGGCAGAACGCGCACGTGGATTTCTACCAAACGACGTGCTAAGCATGCCGATGCTGCTCTTTTTAGCACCCGCGCACGCATTTGTGCGAAAATGCGTTTTAAGCATGCACATGCATCTTTTGGTAGACGCGGATGAAGTTTTCTGCAAAACCACAAGATGTGCGTGCAAATGTTGCTTTTGGCAGAACGCGCACGTGGATTTCTACCAAACGACGTGCTAAGCATGCCGATGCTGCTCTTTTTAGCACCCGAGCACGGATTTGTGCGAAAACGCGTTTTAAGCATGCACATGCATCTTTTGGTAGACGCGGATGAAGTTTTCTGCAAAACCACAAGATGTGCATGCAAATGGTGCTTTTGGCAGAACGCGCACGTGGATTTCTACCAAACGACGTGCTAAGCATGCCGATGCTGCTCTTTTTAGCACCCGCGCACGCATTTGTGCGAAAACGCGTTTTAAGCATGCACATGCATGTTTTGGTAGACGCGGATGAAGTTTTCTGCAAAACCGCAAGATGTGCGTGCAAATGTTGCTTTTGGCAGAACGCGCACGTGGATTTCTACCAAACGACGTGCTAAGCATGCCGATGCTGCTCTTTTTAGCACCCGCGCACGGATTTGTGCGAAAACGCGTTTTAAGCATGCACATGCATCTTTTGGTAGACGCGGATGAAGTTTTCTGCAAAACCACAAGATGTGCATGCAAATGGTGCTTTTGGCAGAACGCGCACGTGGATTTCTACCAAACGACGTGCTAAGCATGCCGATGCTGCTCTTTTTAGCACCCGCGCACGCATTTGTGCGAAAACGCGCTTTAAGCATGCACATGCATCTTTTGGTAGACGCGGATGAAGTTTTCTGCAAAACCACAAGATGTGCGTGCAAATGGTGCTTTTGGCAGAACGCGCACGTGGATTTCTACCAAACGACGTGCTAAGCATGCCGATGCTGCTCTTTTTAGCACCCGCGCACGGATTTGTGCGAAAACGCGTTTTAAGCATGCACATGCATCTTTTGGTAGACGCGGATGAAGTTTTCTGCAAAACCACAAGATGTGCATGCAAATGGTGCTTTTGGCAGAACGCGCACGTGGATTTCTAGCAAACGACGTGCTAAGCATGCCGATGCTGCTGTTTTTAGCACCCGCGCACGGATTTGTGCGAAAACGCGTTTTAAGCATGCACATGCATCTTTTGGTAGACGCGGATGAAGTTTTCTGCAAAACCAAGAGATGTGCATGCAAATGGTGCTTTTGGCAGAACGCGCACGTGGATTTCTACCAAACGACGTGCTAAGCATGCCGATGCTGCTCTTTTTAGCACCCGCGCACGGATTTGTGCGAAAACGCGTTTTAAGCATGCACATGCATCTTTTGGTAGACGCGGATGAAGTTTTCTGCAAAACCACAAGATGTGCATGCAAATGGTGCTTTTGGCAGAACGCGCACGTGGATTTCTAGCAAACGACGTGCTAAGCATGCCGATGCTGCTGTTTTTAGCACCCGCGCACGGATTTGTGCGAAAACGCGTTTTAGCATGCACATGCATCTTTTGGTAGACGCGGATGAAGTTTTCTGCAAAACCAAGAGATGTGCATGCAAATGGTGCTTTTGGCAGAACGCGCACGTGGATTTCTACCAAACGACGTGCTAAGCATGCCGATGCTGCTCTTTTTAGCACCCGCGCACGGATTTGTGCGAAAACGCGTTTTAAGCATGCACATGCATCTTTTGGTAGACGCGGATGAAGTTTTCTGCAAAACCACAAGATGTGCATGCAAATGGTGCTTTTGGCAGAACGCGCACGTGGATTTCTACCAAACGACGTGCTAAGCATGCCGATGCTGCTCTTTTTAGCACCCGCGCACGGATTTGTGCGAAAACGCGTTTTAAGCATGCACATGCATCTTTTGGTAGACGCGGATGAAGTTTTCTGCAAAACCACAAGATGTGCATGCAAATGGTGCTTTTGGCAGAACGCGCACGTGGATTTCTACCAAACGACGTGCTAAGCATGCCGATGCTGCTCTTTTTAGCACCCGCGCACGCATTTGTGCGAAAATGCGTTTTAAGCATGCACATGCATCTTTTGGTAGACGCGGATGAAGTTTTCTGCAAAACCACAAGATGTGCGTGCAAATGTTGCTTTTGGCAGAACGCGCACGTGGATTTCTACCAAACGACGTGCTAAGCATGCCGATGCTGCTCTTTTTAGCACCCGAGCACGGATTTGTGCGAAAACGCGTTTTAAGCATGCACATGCATCTTTTGGTAGACGCGGATGAAGTTTTCTGCAAAACCACAAGATGTGCATGCAAATGGTGCTTTTGGCAGAACGCGCACGTGGATTTCTACCAAACGACGTGCTAAGCATGCCGATGCTGCTCTTTTTAGCACCCGCGCACGCATTTGTGCGAAAACGCGCTTTAAGCATGCACATGCATCTTTTGGTAGACGCGGATGAAGTTTTCTGCAAAACCACAAGATGTGCGTGCAAATGGTGCTTTTGGCAGAACGCGCACGTGGATTTCTACCAAACGACGTGCTAAGCATGCCGATGCTGCTCTTTTTAGCACCCGCGCACGGATTTGTGCGAAAACGCGTTTTAAGCATGCACATGCATCTTTTGGTAGACGCGGATGAAGTTTTCTGCAAAACCACAAGATGTGCATGCAAATGGTGCTTTTGGCAGAACGCGCACGTGGATTTCTAGCAAACGACGTGCTAAGCATGCCGATGCTGCTGTTTTTAGCACCCGCGCACGGATTTGTGCGAAAACGCGTTTTAAGCATGCACATGCATCTTTTGGTAGACGCGGATGAAGTTTTCTGCAAAACCACAAGATGTGCATGCAAATGGTGCTTTTGGCAGAACGCGCACGTGGATTTCTACCAAACGACGTGCTAAGCATGCCGATGCTGCTCTTTTTAGCACCCGCGCACGGATTTGTGCGAAAACGCGTTTTAAGCATGCACATGCATCTTTTGGTAGACGCGGATGAAGTTTTCTGCAAAACCACAAGATGTGCATGCAAATGGTGCTTTTGGCAGAACGCGCACGTGGATTTCTACCAAACGACGTGCTAAGCATGCCGATGCTGCTCTTTTTAGCACCCGCGCACGCATTTGTGCGAAAACGCGTTTTAAGCATGCACATGCATCTTTTGGTAGACGCGGATGAAGTTTTCTGCAAAACCACAAGATGTGCGTGCAAATGTTGCTTTTGGCAGAACGCGCACGTGGATTTCTACCAAACGACGTGCTAAGCATGCCGATGCTGCTCTTTTTAGCACCCGAGCACGGATTTGTGCGAAAACGCGTTTTAAGCATGCACATGCATCTTTTGGTAGACGCGGATGAAGTTTTCTGCAAAACCACAAGATGTGCATGCAAATGGTGCTTTTGGCAGAACGCGCACGTGGATTTCTACCAAACGACGTGCTAAGCATGCCGATGCTGCTCTTTTTAGCACCCGCGCACGGATTTGTGCGAAAACGCGTTTTAAGCATGCATATGCATCTTTTGGTAGACGCGGATGAAGTTTTCTGCAAAACCACAAGATGTGCATGCAAATGGTGCTTTTGGCAGAACGCGCACGTGGATTTGTACCAAACGACGTGCTAAGCGAGCCGATGCTGCTCTTTTTAGCACCCGCGCACGCATTTGTGCGAAAACGCTTTTTAAGCATGCACATGCATCTTTTGGTAGACGCGGATGAAGTTTTCTGCAAAACCACAAGATGTGCATGCAAATGGTGCTTTTGGCAGAACGCGCACGTGGATTTCTACCAAACGACGTGCTAAGCATGCCGATGCTGCTCTTTTTAGCACCCGCGCACGCATTTGTGCGAAAACGCGTTTTAAGCATGCACATGCATCTTTTGGTAGACGCGGATGAAGTTTTCTGCAAAACCACAAGATGTGCATGCAAATGGTGCTTTTGGCAGAACGCGCACGTGGATTTCTACCAAACGACGTGCTAAGCATGCCGATGCTGCTCTTTTTAGCACCCGCGCACGCATTTGTGCGAAAACGCGTTTTAAGCATGCACATGCATCTTTTGGTAGACGCGGATGAAGTTTTCTGCAAAACCACAAGATGTGCGTGCAAATGTTGCTTTTGGCAGAACGCGCACGTGGATTTCTACCAAACGACGTGCTAAGCATGCCGATGCTGCTCTTTTTAGCACCCGAGCACGGATTTGTGCGAAAACGCGTTTTAAGCATGCACATGCATCTTTTGGTAGACGCGGATGAAGTTTTCTGCAAAACCACAAGATGTGCATGCAAATGGTGCTTTTGGCAGAACGCGCACGTGGATTTCTACCAAACGACGTGCTAAGCATGCCGATGCTGCTCTTTTTAGCACCCGCGCACGGATTTGTGCGAAAACGCGTTTTAAGCATGCATATGCATCTTTTGGTAGACGCGGATGAAGTTTTCTGCAAAACCACAAGATGTGCATGCAAATGGTGCTTTTGGCAGAACGCGCACGTGGATTTGTACCAAACGACGTGCTAAGCATGCCGATGCTGCTCTTTTTAGCACCCGCGCACGGATTTGTGCGAAAACGCGTTTTAAGCATGCACATGCATCTTTTGGTAGACGCGGATGAAGTTTTCTGCAAAACCACAAGATGTGCATGCAAATGGTGCTTTTGGCAGAACGCGCACGTGGATTTCTACCAAACGACGTGCTAAGCATGCCGATGCTGCTCTTTTTAGCACCCGCGCACGGATTTGTGCGAAAACGCGTTTTAAGCATGCACATGCATCTTTTGGTAGACGCGGATGAAGTTTTCTGCAAAACCACAAGATGAGCATGCAAATGGTGCTTTTGGCAGAACGCGCACGTGGATTTCTACCAAACGACGTGCTAAGCATGCCGATGCTGCTCTTTTTAGCACCCGCGCACGGATTTGTGCGAAAACGCGTGTTAAGCATGCACATGCATCTTTTGGTAGACGCGGATGAAGTTTTCTGCAAAACCACAAGATGTGCATGCAAATGGTGCTTTTGGCAGAACGCGCACGTGGATTTCTATCAAACGACGTGCTAAGCATGCCGATGCTGCTCTTTTTAGCACCCGCGGACGCATTTGTGCGAAAACGCGTTTTAAGCATGCACGTGCATCTTTTGGTAGACGCGGATGAAGTTTTCTGCAAAACCACAAGATGAGCATGCAAATGGTGCTTTTGGCAGAACGCGCACGTGGATTTCTACCAAACGATGTGCTAAGCATGCCGATGCTGCTCTTTTTAGCACCCGCGCACGGATTTGTGCGAAAACGCGTTTTAAGCATGCACATGCATCTTTTGGTAGACGCGGATGAAGTTTTCTGCAAAACCACAAGATGTGCATGCAAATGGTGCTTTTGGCAGAACGCGCACGTGGATTTCTGTCAAACGACGTGCTAAGCATGCCGATGCTGCTCTTTTTAGCACCCGCGCACGCATTTGTGCGAAAACGCGTTTTAAGCATGCACGTGCATCTTTTGGTAGACGCGGATGAAGTTTTCTGCAAAACCACAAGATGTGCATGCAAATGGTGCTTTTGGCAGAACGCGCACGTGGATTTCTATCAAACGACGTGCTAAGCATGCCGATGCTGCTCTTTTTAGCACCCGCGCACGGATTTGTCCGAAAACGCGTTTTAAGCATGCACATGCATCCTTTGGTAGACGCGGATGAAGTTTTCTGCAAAACCACAAGATGTGCATGCAAATGGTGCTTTTGGCAGAACGCGCACGTGGATTTCTACCAAACGACGTGCTAAGCATGCCGATGCTGCTCTTTTTATCACCCGCGCACGGATTTGTGCGACAACGCGTTTTAAGCATGCACATGCATCTTTTGGTAGACGCGGATGAAGTTTTCTGCAAAACCACAAGATGTGCATGCAAATGGTGCTTTTGGCAGAACGCGCACGTGGATTTGTACCAAACGACGTGCTAAGCGAGCCGATGCTGCTCTTTTTAGCACCCGCGCACGCATTTGTGCGAAAACGCTTTTTAAGCATGCACATGCATCTTTTGGTAGACGCAGATGAAGTTTTCTGCAAAACCACAAGATGTGCATGCAAATGGTGCTTTTGGCAGAACGCGCACGTGGATTTCTACCAAACGACGTGCTAAGCATGCCGATGCTGCTCTTTTTAGCACCCGCGCACGCATTTGTGCGAAAACGCGTTTTAAGCATGCACATGCATCTTTTGGTAGACGCGGATGAAGTTTTCTGCAAAACCACAAGATGTGCATGCAAATGGTGATTTTGGCAGAACGCGCACGTGGATTTCTACCAAACGACGTGCTAAGCATGCCGATGCTGCTCTTTTTAGCACCCGCGCACGGATTTGTGCGAAAACGCGTTTTAAGCATGCATATGCATCTTTTGGTAGACGCGGATGAAGTTTTCTGCAAAACCACAAGATGTGCATGCAAATGGTGCTTTTGGCAGAACGCGCACGTGGATTTGTACCAAACGACGTGCTAAGCATGCCGATGCTGCTCTTTTTAGCACCCGCGCACGGATTTGTGCGAAAACGCGTTTTAAGCATGCACATGCATCTTTTGGTAGACGCGGATGAAGTTTTCTGCAAAACCACAAGATGTGCATGCAAATGGTGCTTTTGGCAGAACGCGCACGTGGATTTCTACCAAACGACGTGCTAAGCATGCCGATGCTGCTCTTTTTAGCACCCGCGCACGGATTTGTGCGAAAACGCGTTTTAAGCATGCACATGCATCTTTTGGTAGACGCGGATGAAGTTTTCTGCAAAACCACAAGATGAGCATGCAAATGGTGCTTTTGGCAGAACGCGCACGTGGATTTCTACCAAACGACGTGCTAAGCATGCCGATGCTGCTCTTTTTAGCACCCGCGCACGGATTTGTGCGAAAACGCGTGTTAAGCATGCACATGCATCTTTTGGTAGACGCGGATGAAGTTTTCTGCAAAACCACAAGATGTGCATGCAAATGGTGCTTTTGGCAGAACGCGCACGTGGATTTCTATCAAACGACGTGCTAAGCATGCCGATGCTGCTCTTTTTAGCACCCGCGGACGCATTTGTGCGAAAACGCGTTTTAAGCATGCACGTGCATCTTTTGGTAGACGCGGATGAAGTTTTCTGCAAAACCACAAGATGAGCATGCAAATGGTGCTTTTGGCAGAACGCGCACGTGGATTTCTACCAAACGATGTGCTAAGCATGCCGATGCTGCTCTTTTTAGCACCCGCGCACGGATTTGTGCGAAAACGCGTTTTAAGCATGCACATGCATCTTTTGGTAGACGCGGATGAAGTTTTCTGCAAAACCACAAGATGTGCATGCAAATGGTGCTTTTGGCAGAACGCGCACGTGGATTTCTGTCAAACGACGTGCTAAGCATGCCGATGCTGCTCTTTTTAGCACCCGCGCACGCATTTGTGCGAAAACGCGTTTTAAGCATGCACGTGCATCTTTTGGTAGACGCGGATGAAGTTTTCTGCAAAACCACAAGATGTGCATGCAAATGGTGCTTTTGGTAGAACGCGCACGTGGATTTCTATCAAACGACGTGCTAAGCATGCCGATGCTGCTCTTTTTAGCACCCGCGCACGCATTTGTGCGAAAACGCGTTTTAAGCATGCACGTGCATCTTTTGGTAGACGCGGATGAAGTTTTCTGCAAAACCACAAGATGAGCATGCAAATGGTGCTTTTGGCAGAACGCGCACGTGGATTTCTACCAAACGATGTGCTAAGCATGCCGATGCTGCTCTTTTTAGCACCCGCGCACGGATTTGTGCGAAAACGCGTTTTAAGCATGCACATGCATCTTTTGGTAGACGCGGATGAAGTTTTCTGCAAAACCACAAGATGTGCATGCAAATGGTGCTTTTGGCAGAACGCGCACGTGGATTTCTGTCAAACGACGTGCTAAGCATGCCGATGCTGCTCTTTTTAGCACCCGTGCACGGATTTGTGCGAAAACGCGTTTTAAGCATGCATATGCATCTTTTGGTAGACGCGGATGAAGTTTTCTGCAAAACCACAAGATGTGCATGCAAATGGTGCTTTTGGCAGAACGCGCACGTGGATTTCTATCAAACGACGTGCTAAGCATGCCGATGCTGCTCTTTTTAGCACCCGCGGACGCATTTGTGCGAAAACGCGTTTTAAGCATGCACGTGCATCTTTTGGTAGACGCGGATGAAGTTTTCTGCAAAACCACAAGATGAGCATGCAAATGGTGCTTTTGGCAGAACGCGCACGTGGATTTCTACCAAACGATGTGCTAAGCATGCCGATGCTGCTCTTTTTAGCACCCGCGCACGGATTTGTGCGAAAACGCGTTTTAAGCATGCACATGCATCTTTTGGTAGACGCGGATGAAGTTTTCTGCAAAACCACAAGATGTGCATGCAAATGGTGCTTTTGGCAGAACGCGCACGTGGATTTCTGTCAAACGACGTGCTAAGCATGCCGATGCTGCTCTTTTTAGCACCCGCGCACGCATTTGTGCGAAAACGCGTTTTAAGCATGCACGTGCATCTTTTGGTAGACGCGGATGAAGTTTTCTGCAAAACCACAAGATGTGCATGCAAATGGTGCTTTTGGCAGAACGCGCACGTGGATTTCTATCAAACGACGTGCTAAGCATGCCGATGCTGCTCTTTTTAGCACCCGCGCACGCATTTGTGCGAAAACGCGTTTTAAGCATGCACGTGCATCTTTTGGTAGACGCGGATGAAGTTTTCTGCAAAACCACAAGATGAGCATGCAAATGGTGCTTTTGGCAGAACGCGCACGTGGATTTCTACCAAACGATGTGCTAAGCATGCCGATGCTGCTCTTTTTAGCACCCGCGCACGGATTTGTGCGAAAACGCGTTTTAAGCATGCACATGCATCTTTTGGTAGACGCGGATGAAGTTTTCTGCAAAACCACAAGATGTGCATGCAAATGGTGCTTTTGGCAGAACGCGCACGTGGATTTCTGTCAAACGACGTGCTAAGCATGCCGATGCTGCTCTTTTTAGCACCCGTGCACGGATTTGTGCGAAAACGCGTTTTAAGCATGCATATGCATCTTTTGGTAGACGCGGATGAAGTTTTCTGCAAAACCACAAGATGTGCATGCAAATGGTGCTTTTGGCAGAACGCGCACGTGGATTTGTACCAAACGACGTGCTAAGCATGCCGATGCTGCTCTTTTTAGCACCCGCGCACGCATTTGTGTGAAAACGCTTTTTAAGCATGCACATGCATCTTTTGGTAGACGCGGATGAAGTTTTCTGCAAAACCACAAGATGTGCATGCAAATGGTGCTTTTGGCAGTACGCGCACGTGGATTTCTACCAAACGACGTGCTAAGCATGCCGATGCTGCTCTTTTTAGCACCCGCGCACGGATTTGTGCGAAAACGCGTTTTAAGCATGCACATGCATCTTTTGGTAGACGCGGATGAAGTTTTCTGCAAAACCACAAGATGTGCATGCAAATGGTGCTTTTGGCAGAACGCGCACGTGGATTTCTACCAAACGACGTGCTAAGCATGCCGATGCTGCTCTTTTTAGCACCCGCGCACGCATTTGTGCGAAAACGCGTTTTAAGCATGCACATGCATGTTTTGGTAGACGCGGATGAAGTTTTCTGCAAAACCGCAAGATGTGCGTGCAAATGTTGCTTTTGGCAGAACGCGCACGTGGATTTCTACCAAACGACGTGCTAAGCATGCCGATGCTGCTCTTTTTAGCACCCGCGCACGGATTTGTGCGAAAACGCGTTTTAAGCATGCACATGCATCTTTTGGTAGACGCGGATGAAGTTTTCTGCAAAACCACAAGATGTGCATGCAAATGGTGCTTTTGGCAGAACGCGCACGTGGATTTCTACCAAACGACGTGCTAAGCATGCCGATGCTGCTCTTTTTAGCACCCGCGCACGGATTTGTGCGAAAACGCGTTTTAAGCATGCACATGCATCTTTTGGTAGACGCGGATGAAGTCTTCTGCAAAACCACAAGATGTGCACGCAAATGGTGCTTTTGGCAGAACGCGCACGTGGATTTCTACCAAACGACGTGCTAAGCATGCCGATGCTGCTCTTTTTAGCACCCGCGCACGGATTTGTGCGAAAACGCGTTTTAAGCATGCACATGCATCTTTTGGTAGACGCGGATGAAGTTTTCTGCAAAACCACAAGATGTGCATGCAAATGGTGCTTTTGGCAGAACGCGCACGTGGATTTCTACCAAACGACGTGCTAAGCATGCCGATGCTGCTCTTTTTAGCACCCGCGCACGCATTTGTGCGAAAACGCGCTTTAAGCATGCACATGCATCTTTTGGTAGACGCGGATGAAGTTTTCTGCAAAACCACAAGATGTGCGTGCAAATGGTGCTTTTGGCAGAACGCGCACGTGGATTTCTACCAAACGACGTGCTAAGCATGCCGATGCTGCTCTTTTTAGCACCCGCGCACGGATTTGTGCGAAAACGCGTTTTAAGCATGCACATGCATCTTTTGGTAGACGCGGATGAAGTTTTCTGCAAAACCACAAGATGTGCATGCAAATGGTGCTTTTGGCAGAACGCGCACGTGGATTTCTAGCAAACGACGTGCTAAGCATGCCGATGCTGCTGTTTTTAGCACCCGCGCACGGATTTGTGCGAAAACGCGTTTTAAGCATGCACATGCATCTTTTGGTAGACGCGGATGAAGTTTTCTGCAAAACCAAGAGATGTGCATGCAAATGGTGCTTTTGGCAGAACGCGCACGTGGATTTCTACCAAACGACGTGCTAAGCATGCCGATGCTGCTCTTTTTAGCACCCGCGCACGGATTTGTGCGAAAACGCGTTTTAAGCATGCACATGCATCTTTTGGTAGACGCGGATGAAGTTTTCTGCAAAACCACAAGATGTGCATGCAAATGGTGCTTTTGGCAGAACGCGCACGTGGATTTCTAGCAAACGACGTGCTAAGCATGCCGATGCTGCTGTTTTTAGCACCCGCGCACGGATTTGTGCGAAAACGCGTTTTAAGCATGCACATGCATCTTTTGGTAGACGCGGATGAAGTTTTCTGCAAAACCAAGAGATGTGCATGCAAATGGTGCTTTTGGCAGAACGCGCACGTGGATTTCTACCAAACGACGTGCTAAGCATGCCGATGCTGCTCTTTTTAGCACCCGCGCACGGATTTGTGCGAAAACGCGTTTTAAGCATGCACATGCATCTTTTGGTAGACGCGGATGAAGTTTTCTGCAAAACCACAAGATGTGCATGCAAATGGTGCTTTTGGCAGAACGCGCACGTGGATTTCTACCAAACGACGTGCTAAGCATGCCGATGCTGCTCTTTTTAGCACCCGCGCACGGATTTGTGCGAAAACGCGTTTTAAGCATGCACATGCATCTTTTGGTAGACGCGGATGAAGTTTTCTGCAAAACCACAAGATGTGCATGCAAATGGTGCTTTTGGCAGAACGCGCACGTGGATTTCTACCAAACGACGTGCTAAGCATGCCGATGCTGCTCTTTTTAGCACCCGCGCACGCATTTGTGCGAAAATGCGTTTTAAGCATGCACATGCATCTTTTGGTAGACGCGGATGAAGTTTTCTGCAAAACCACAAGATGTGCGTGCAAATGTTGCTTTTGGCAGAACGCGCACGTGGATTTCTACCAAACGACGTGCTAAGCATGCCGATGCTGCTCTTTTTAGCACCCGAGCACGGATTTGTGCGAAAACGCGTTTTAAGCATGCACATGCATCTTTTGGTAGACGCGGATGAAGTTTTCTGCAAAACCACAAGATGTGCATGCAAATGGTGCTTTTGGCAGAACGCGCACGTGGATTTCTACCAAACGACGTGCTAAGCATGCCGATGCTGCTCTTTTTAGCACCCGCGCACGCATTTGTGCGAAAACGCGCTTTAAGCATGCACATGCATCTTTTGGTAGACGCGGATGAAGTTTTCTGCAAAACCACAAGATGTGCGTGCAAATGGTGCTTTTGGCAGAACGCGCACGTGGATTTCTACCAAACGACGTGCTAAGCATGCCGATGCTGCTCTTTTTAGCACCCGCGCACGGATTTGTGCGAAAACGCGTTTTAAGCATGCACATGCATCTTTTGGTAGACGCGGATGAAGTTTTCTGCAAAACCACAAGATGTGCATGCAAATGGTGCTTTTGGCAGAACGCGCACGTGGATTTCTAGCAAACGACGTGCTAAGCATGCCGATGCTGCTGTTTTTAGCACCCGCGCACGGATTTGTGCGAAAACGCGTTTTAAGCATGCACATGCATCTTTTGGTAGACGCGGATGAAGTTTTCTGCAAAACCACAAGATGTGCATGCAAATGGTGCTTTTGGCAGAACGCGCACGTCGATTTCTACCAAACGACGTGCTAAGCATGCCGATGCTGCTCTTTTTAGCACCCGCGCACGGATTTGTGCGAAAACGCGTTTTAAGCATGCACATGCATCTTTTGGTAGACGCGGATGAAGTTTTCTGCAAAACCACAAGATGTGCATGCAAATGGTGCTTTTGGCAGAACGCGCACGTGGATTTCTACCAAACGACGTGCTAAGCATGCCGATGCTGCTCTTTTTAGCACCCGCGCACGCATTTGTGCGAAAACGCGTTTTAAGCATGCACATGCATCTTTTGGTAGACGCGGATGAAGTTTTCTGCAAAACCACAAGATGTGCGTGCAAATGTTGCTTTTGGCAGAACGCGCACGTGGATTTCTACCAAACGACGTGCTAAGCATGCCGATGCTGCTCTTTTTAGCACCCGAGCACGGATTTGTGCGAAAACGCGTTTTAAGCATGCACATGCATCTTTTGGTAGACGCGGATGAAGTTTTCTGCAAAACCACAAGATGTGCATGCAAATGGTGCTTTTGGCAGAACGCGCACGTGGATTTCTACCAAACGACGTGCTAAGCATGCCGATGCTGCTCTTTTTAGCACCCGCGCACGGATTTGTGCGAAAACGCGTTTTAAGCATGCATATGCATCTTTTGGTAGACGCGGATGAAGTTTTCTGCAAAACCACAAGATGTGCATGCAAATGGTGCTTTTGGCAGAACGCGCACGTGGATTTGTACCAAACGACGTGCTAAGCGAGCCGATGCTGCTCTTTTTAGCACCCGCGCACGCATTTGTGCGAAAACGCTTTTTAAGCATGCACATGCATCTTTTGGTAGACGCGGATGAAGTTTTCTGCAAAACCACAAGATGTGCATGCAAATGGTGCTTTTGGCAGAACGCGCACGTGGATTTCTATCAAACGACGTGCTAAGCATGCCGATGCTGCTCTTTTTAGCACCCGCGGACGCATTTGTGCGAAAACGCGTTTTAAGCATGCACGTGCATCTTTTGGTAGACGCGGATGAAGTTTTCTGCAAAACCACAAGATGTGCATGCAAATGGTGCTTTTGGCAGAACGCGCACGTGGATTTCTACCAAACGACGTGCTAAGCATGCCGATGCTGCTCTTTTTAGCACCCGCGCACGCATTTGTGAGAAAACGCGTTTTAAGCATGCACATGCATCTTTTGGTAGACGCGGATGAAGTTTTCTGCAAAACCACAACATGTGCATGCAAATGGTGCTTTTTGCAGAACGCGCACGTGGATTTCTACCAAACGACGTGCTAAGCATGCCGATGCTGCTCTTTTTAGCACCCGCGCACGGATTTGTGCGAAAACGCGTTTTAAGCATGCACATGCATCTTTTGGTAGACGCCGATGAAGTTTTCTGCAAAACCACAAGATGTGCATGCAAATGGTGCTTTTGGCAGAACGCGCACGTGGATTTCTACCAAACGACGTGCTAAGCATGCCGATGCTGCTCTTTTTAGCACCCGCGCACGCATTTGTGCGAAAACGCGTTTTAAGCATGCACATGCATCTTTTGGTAGACGCGGATGAAGTTTTCTGCAAAACCACAAGATGTGTATGCAAATGGTGCTTTTGGCAGAACGCGCACGTGGATTTCTACCAAACGACGTGCTAAGCATGCCGATGCTGCTCTTTTTAGCACCCGCGCACGGATTTGTGCGAAAACGCGTTTTAAGCATGCACATGCATCTTTTGGTAGACGCGGATGAAGTTTTCTGCAAAACCACAAGATGTGCATGCAAATGGTGCTTTTGGCAGAACGCGCACGTGGATTTCTACCAAACGACGTGCTAAGCATGCCGATGCTGCTCTTTTTAGCACCCGCGCACGCATTTGTGCGAAAACGCGTTTTAAGCATGCACATGCATCTTTTGGTAGACGCGGATGAAGTTTTCTGCAAAACCACAACATGTGCATGCAAATGGTGCTTTTTGCAGAACGCGCACGTGGATTTCTACCAAACGACGTGCTAAGCATGCCGATGCTGCTCTTTTTAGCACCCGCGCACGGATTTGTGCGAAAACGCGTTTTAAGCATGCACATGCATCTTTTGGTAGACGCCGATGAAGTTTTCTGCAAAACCACAAGATGTGCATGCAAATGGTGCTTTTGGCAGAACGCGCACGTGGATTTCTACCAAACGACGTGCTAAGCATGCCGATGCTGCTCTTTTTAGCACCCGCGCACGCATTTGTGCGAAAACGCGTTTTAAGCATGCACATGCATCTTTTGGTAGACGCGGATGAAGTTTTCTGCAAAACCACAAGATGTGTATGCAAATGGTGCTTTTGGCAGAACGCGCACGTGGATTTCTACCAAACGACGTGCTAAGCATGCCGATGCTGCTCTTTTTAGCACCCGCGCACGGATTTGTGCGAAAACGCGTTTTAAGCATGCACATGCATCTTTTGGTAGACGCGGATGAAGTTTTCTGCAAAACCACAAGATGTGCATGCAAATGGTGCTTTTGGCAGAACGCGCACGTGGATTTCTACCAAACGACGTGCTAAGCATGCCGATGCTGCTCTTTTTAGCACCCGCGCACGCATTTGTGCGAAAACGCGTTTTAAGCATGCACATGCATCTTTTGGTAGACGCCGATGAAGTTTTCTGCAAAACCACAAGATGTGCATGCAAATGGTGCTTTTTGCAGAACGCGCACGTGGATTTCTACCAAACGACGTGCTAAGCATGCCGATGCTGCTCTTTTTAGCACCCGCGCACGGATTTGTGCGAAAACGCGTTTTAAGCATGCACGTGCATCTTTTGGTAGACGCGGATGAAGTTTTCTGCAAAACCACAAGATGTGCATGCAAATGGTGCTTTTGGCAGAACGCGCACGTGGATTTCTACCAAACGACGTGCTAAGCATGCCGATGCTGCTCTTTTAGCACCCGCGCACGGATTTGTGCGAAAACGCGTTTTAAGCATGCACATGCATCTTTTGGTAGACGCGGATGAAGTTTTCTGCAAAACCACAAGATGAGCATGCAAATGGTGCTTTTGGCAGAACGCGCACGTGGATTTCTACCAAACGACGTGCTAAGCATGCCGATGCTGCTCTTTTTAGCACCCGCGCACGGATTTGTGCGAAAACGCGTTTTAAGCATGCACATGCATCTTTTGGTAGACGCGGATGAAGTTTTCTGCAAAACCACAAGATGTGCATGCAAATGGTGCTTTTGGCAGAACGCGCACGTGGATTTCTACCAAACGACGTGCTAAGCATGCCGATGCTGCTCTTTTTAGCACCCGCGCACGCATTTGTGCGAAAACGCGTTTTAAGCATGCACATGCATCTTTTGGTAGACGCGGATGAAGTTTTCTGCAAAACCACAAGATGTGCATGCAAATGGTGCTTTTGGCAGAACGCGCACATGGATTTCTACCAAACGACGTGCTAAGCATGCCGATGCTGCTCTTTTTAGCACCCGCGCACGGATTTGTGCGAAAACGCGTTTTAAGCATGCACATGCATCTTTTGGTAGACGCGGATGAAGTTTTCTGCAAAACCACAAGATGTGCATGCAAATGGTGCTTTTGGCAGAACGCGCACGTGGATTTCTACCAAACGACGTGCTAAGCATGCCGATGCTGCTCTTTTTAGCACCCGCGCACGCATTTGTGCGAAAACGCGTTTTAAGCATGCACATGCATCTTTTGGTAGACGCGGATGAAGTTTTCTGCAAAACCACAAGATGTGCATGCAAATGGTGCTTTTGGCAGAACGCGCACGTGGATTTCTACCAAACGACGTGCTAAGCATGCCGATGCTGCTCTTTTTAGCACCCGCGCACGGATTTGTGCGAAAACGCGTTTTAAGCATGCATATGCATCTTTTGGTAGACGCGGATGAAGTTTTCTGCAATACCACAAGATGTGCATGCAAATGGTGCTTTTGGCAGAACGCGCACGTGGATTTCTACCAAACGACGTGCTAAGCATGCCGATGCTGCTCTTTTTAGCACCCGCGCACGCATTTGTGCGAAAACGCGTTTTAAGCATGCACATGCATCTTTTGGTAGACGCGGATGAAGTTTTCTGCAAAACCACAAGATGTGCATGCAAATGGTGCTTTTGGCAGAACGCGCACGTGGATTTCTACCAAACGACGTGCTAAGCATGCCGATGCTGCTCTTTTTAGCACCCGCGCACGCATTTGTGCGAAAACACGTTTTAAGCATGCACATGCATCTTTTGGTAGACGCGGATGAAGTTTTCTGCAAAACCACAAGATGTGCATGCAAATGGTGCTTTTGGCAGAACGCGCACGTGGATTTCTACCAAACGACGTGCTAAGCATGCCGATGCTGCTCTTTTTAGCACCCGCGCACGCATTTGTGCGAAAACGCGTTTTAAGCATGCACATGCATCATTTGGTAGACGCGGATGAAGTTTTCTGCAAAACCACAAGATGTGCATGCAAATGGTGCTTTTGGCAGAACGCGCACGTGGATTTCTTCCAAACGACGTGCTAAGCATGCCGATGCTGCTCTTTTTAGCACCCGCGCACGCATTTGTGCGAAAACGCGTTTTAAGCATGCACATGCATCTTTTGGTAGACGCGGATGAAGTTTTCTGCAAAACCACAAGATGTGCATGCAAATGGTGCTTTTGGCATAACGCGCACGTGGATTTCTACCAAACGACGTGCTAAGCATGCCGATGCTGCTCTTTTTAGCACTCGCGCACGGATTTGTGCGAAAACGCGTTTTAAGCATGCATATGCATCTTTTGGTAGACGCGGATGAAGTTTTCTGCAAAACCACAAGATGTGCATGCAAATGGTGCTTTTGGCAGAACGCGCACGTGGATTTCTACCAAACGACGTGCTAAGCATGCCGATGCTGCTCTTTTTAGCACCCGCGCACGGATTTGTGCGAAAACGCGTTTTAAGCATGGACATGCATCTTTTGGTAGACGCGGATGAAGTTTTCTGCAAAACCACAAGATGTGCATGCAAATGGTGCTTTTGGCAGAACGCGCACGTGGATTTCTACCAAACGACGTGCTAAGCATGCCGATGCTGCTCTTTTTAGCACCCGCGCACGGATTTGTGCGAAAACGCGTTTTAAGCATGCACATGCATCTTTTGGTAGACGCGGATGAAGTTTTCTGCAAAACCACAAGATGTGCATGCAAATGGTGCTTTTGGCAGAACGCGCACATGGATTTCTACCAAACGACGTGCTAAGCATGCCGATGCTGCTCTTTTTAGCACCCGCGCACGCATTTGTGCGAAAACGCGTTTTAAGCATGTACATGCATCTTTTGGTAGACGCGGATGAAGTTTTCTGCAAAACCACAAGATGTGCATGCAAATGGTGCTTTTGGCAGAACGCGCACGTGGATTTCTACCAAACGACGTGCTAAGCATGCCGATGCTGCTCTTTTTAGCACCCGTGCGCGGATTTGTGCGAAAACGCGTTTTAAGCATGCACATGCATCTTTTGGTAGACGCGGATGAAGTTTTCTGCAAAACCACAAGATGTGCATGCAAATGGTGCTTTTGGCAGAACGCGCACGTGGATTTCTACCAAACGACGTGCTAAGCATGCCGATGCTGCTCTTTTTAGCACCCGCGCACGGATTTGTGCGAAAACGCGTTTTAAGCATGCACATGCATCTTTTGGTAGACGCGGATGAAGTTTTCTGCAAAACCACAAGATGTGCATGCAAATGGTGCTTTTGGCAGAACGCGCACGTGGATTTCTACCAAACGACGTGCTAAGCATGCCGATGCTGCTCTTTTTAGCACCCGCGCACGCATTTGTGCGAAAACGCGTTTTAAGCATGCACATGCATCTTTTGGTAGACGCGGATGAAGTTTTCTGCAAAACCACAAGATGTGCATGCAAATGGTGCTTTCGGCAGAACGCGCGCGTGGATTTCTACCAAACGACGTGCTAAGCATGCCGATGCTGCTCTTTTTAGCACCCGCGCACGGATTTGTGCGAAAACGCGTTTTAAGCATGCACATGCATCTTTTGGTAGACGCGGATGAAGTTTTCTGCAAAACCACAAGATGTGCATGCAAATGGTGCTTTTGGCAGAACGCGCACGTGGATTTCTACCAAACGACGTGCTAAGCATGCCGATGCTGCTCTTTTTAGCACCCGCGCACGCATTTGTGCGAAAACGCGTTTTAAGCATGCACATGCATCCTTTGGTAGACGCGGATAAAGTTTTCTGCAAAACCACAAGATGTGCATGCAAGTGGTGCTTTTTGCAGAACCCGCACGTGGATTTCTACCAAACGACGTGCTAAGCATGCCGATGCTGCTCTTTTTAGTGCGAAAACGCGTTTTAAGCATGCACATGCATCTTTTGGTAGACGCGGATGAAGTTTTCTGCAAAACCACAAGGTGTGCATGCAAATGGTGCTTTTGGCAGAACGCGCTCGTGGATTTCTACCAAACGACGTGCTAAGCATGCCGATGCTGCTCTTTTTAGCACCCGCGCACGGATTTGTGCGAAAACGCGTTTTAAGCATGCACATGCATCTTTTGGTAGACGCGGATGAAGTTTTCTGCAAAACCACAAGATGTGCATGCAAATGGTGCTTTTGGCAGAACGCGCACGTGGATTTCTACCAAACGACGTGCTAAGCATGCCGATGCTGCTCTTTTTAGCACCCGCGCACGGATTTGTGCGAAAACGCGTTTTAAGCATGCACATGCATCTTTTGGTAGACGCGGATGAAGTTTTCTGCAAAACCACAAGATGTGCATGCAAATGGTGCTTTTGGCAGAACGCGCACGTGGATTTCTACCAAACGACGTGCTAAGCATGCCGATGCTGCTCTTTTTAGCACCCGCGCACGGATTTGTGCGAAAACGCGTTTTAAGCATGCACATGCATCTTTTGGTAGACGCGGATGAAGTTTTCTGCAAAACCACAAGATGTGCATGCAAATGGTGCTTTTGGCATAACGCGCACGTGGATTTCTACCAAACGACGTGCTAAGCATGCCGATGCTGCTCTTTTTAGCACTCGCGCACGGATTTGTGCGAAAACGCGTTTTAAGCATGCATATGCATCTTTTGGTAGACGCGGATGAAGTTTTCTGCAAAACCACAAGATGTGCATGCAAATGGTGCTTTTGGCAGAACGCGCACGTGGATTTCTACCAAACGACGTGCTAAGCATGCCGATGCAGCTCTTTTTAGCACCCGCGCACGGATTTGTGCGAAAACGCGTTTTAAGCATGCACATGCATCCTTTGGTAGACGCGGATAAAGTTTTCTGCAAAACCACAAGATGTGCATGCAAGTGGTGCTTTTTGCAGAACCCGCACGTGGATTTCTACCAAACGACGTGCTAAGCATGCCGATGCTGCTCTTTTTAGCACCCGCGCACGGATTTGTGCGAAAACGCGTTTTAAGCATGCACATGCATCTTTTGGTAGACGCGGATGAAGTTTTCTGCAAAACCACAAGATGTGCATGCAAATGGTGCTTTTGGCAGAACGCGCACGTGGATTTCTACCAAACGACGTGCTAAGCATGCCGATGCTGCTCTTTTTAGCACCCGCGCACGCATTTGTGCGAAAACGCGTTTTAAGCATGCACATGCATCTTTTGGTAGACGCGGATGAAGTTTTCTGCAAAACCACAAGATGTGTATGCAAATGGTGCTTTTGGCAGAACGCGCACGTGGATTTCTTCCAAACGACGTGCTAAGCATGCCGATGCTGCTCTTTTTAGCACCCGCGCACGCATTTGTGCGAAAACGCGTTTTAAGTATGCACATGCATCTTTTGGTAGACGCGGATGAAGTTTTCTGCAAAACCACAAGATGTGCATGCAAATGGTGCTTTTGGCATAACGCGCACGTGGATTTCTACCAAACGACGTGCTAAGCATGCCGATGCTGCTCTTTTTAGCACTCGCGCACGGATTTGTGCGAAAACGCGTTTTAAGCATGCACATGCATCTTTTGGTAGACGCGGATGAAGTTTTCTGCAAAACCACAAGATGTGCATGCAAATGGTGCTTTTGGCAGAACGCGCACGTGGATTTCTACCAAACGACGTGCTAAGCATGCCGATGCTGTTCTTTTTAACACCCGCGCACGCATTTGTGCGAAAACGCGTTTTAAGCATGCACATGCATCCTTTGGTAGACGCGGATGAAGTTTTCTGCAAAACCACAAGATGTGCATGCAAATGGTGCTTTTGGCAGAACGCGCACGTGGATTTCTACCAAACGACGTGCTAAGCATGCCGATGCTGCTCTTTTTAGCACCCGCGCACGCATTTGTGCGAAAACGCGTTTTAAGCATGCACATGCATCCTTTGGTAGACGCGGATAAAGTTTTCTGCAAAACCACAAGATGTGCATGCAAATGGTGCTTTTTGCAGAACCCGCACGTGGATTTCTACCAAACGACGTGCTAAGCATGCCGATGCTGCTCTTTTTAGCACCCGCGCACGGATTTGTGCGAAAACGCGTTTTAAGCATGCACATGCATCTTTTGGTAGACGCGGATGAAGTTTTCTGCAAAACCACAAGGTGTGCATGCAAATGGTGCTTTTGGCAGAACGCGCTCGTGGATTTCTACCAAACGACGTGCTAAGCATGCCGATGCTGCTCTTTTTAGCACCCGCGCACGGATTTGTGCGAAAACGCGTTTTAAGCATGCACATGCATCTTTTGGTAGACGCGGATGAAGTTTTCTGCAAAACCACAAGATGTGCATGCAAATGGTGCCTTTGGCAGAACGCGCACGTGAATTTCTACCAAACGACGTGCTAAGCATGCCGATGCTGCTCTTTTTAGCACCCGCGCACGGATTTGTGCGAAAACGCGTTTTAAGCATGCACATGCATCTTTTGGTAGACGCGGATGAAGTTTTCTGCAAAACCACAAGATGTGCATGCAAATGGTGCTTTTGGCAGAACGCGCACGTGGATTTCTACCTAACGACGTGCTAAGCATGCCGATGCTGCTCTTTTTAGCACCCGCGCACGGATTTGTGCGAAAACGCGTTTTAAGCATGCACATGCATCTTTTGGTAGACGCGGATGAAGTTTTCTGCAAAACCACAAGATGTGCATGCAAATGGTGCTTTTGGCAGAACGCGCACGTGGATTTCTACCAAACGACGTGCTAAGCATGCCGATGCTGCTCTTTTTAGCACCCGCGCACGCATTTGTGCGAAAACGCGTTTTAAGCATGCACATGCATCTTTTGGTAGACTCGGATGAAGTTTTCTGCAAAACCACAAGATGTGCATGCAAATGGTGCTTTTGGCAGAACGCGCACGTGGATTTCTACCAAACGACGTGCTAAGCATGCCGATGCTGCTCTTTTTAGCACCCGCGCACGCATTTGTGCGAAAACGCGTTTTAAGCATGCACATGCATCTTTTGGTAGACGCGGATGAAGTTTTCTGCAAAACCACAAGATGTGCATGCAAATGGTGCTTTTGGCAGAACGCGCACGTGGATTTCTACCAAACGACGTGCTAAGCATGCCGATGCTGCTCTTTTTAGCACCCGCGCACGCATTTGTGCGAAAACGCGTTTTAAGCATGCACATGCATCTTTTGGTAGACGCGGATGAAGTTTTCTGCAAAACCACAAGATGTGCATGCAAATGGTGCTTTTGGCAGAACGCGCACGTGGATTTCTACCAAACGACGTGCTAAGCATGCCGATGCTGCTCTTTTTAGCACCCGCGCACGCATTTGTGCGAAAACGCGTTTTAAGCATGCACATGCATCCTTTGGTAGACGCGGATAAAGTTTTCTGCAAAACCACAAGATGTGCATGCAAATGGTGCTTTTTGCAGAACCCGCACGTGGATTTCTACCAAACGACGTGCTAAGCATGCCGATGCTGCTCTTTTTAGCACCCGCGCACGGATTTGTGCGAAAACGCGTTTTAAGCATGCACATGCATCTTTTGGTAGACGCAGATGAAGTTTTCTGCAAAACCACAAGGTGTGCATGCAAATGGTGCTTTTGGCAGAACGCGCTCGTGGATTTCTACCAAACGACGTGCTAAGCATGCCGATGCTGCTCTTTTTAGCACCCGCGCACGGATTTGTGCGAAAACGCGTTTTAAGCATGCACATGCATCTTTTGGTAGACGCGGATGAAGTTTTCTGCAAAACCACAAGATGTGCATGCAAATGGTGCCTTTGGCAGAACGCGCACGTGAATTTCTACCAAACGACGTGCTAAGCATGCCGATGCTGCTCTTTTTAGCACCCGCGCACGGATTTGTGCGAAAACGCGTTTTAAGCATGCACATGCATCTTTTGGTAGACGCGGATGAAGTTTTCTGCAAAACCACAAGATGTGCATGCAAATGGTGCTTTTGGCAGAACGCGCACGTGGATTTCTACCTAACGACGTGCTAAGCATGCCGATGCTGCTCTTTTTAGCACCCGCGCACGGATTTGTGCGAAAACGCGTTTTAAGCATGCACATGCATCTTTTGGTAGACGCGGATGAAGTTTTCTGCAAAACCACAAGATGTGCATGCAAATGGTGCTTTTGGCAGAACGCGCACGTGGATTTCTACCAAACGACGTGCTAAGCATGCCGATGCTGCTCTTTTTAGCACCCGCGCACGCATTTGTGCGAAAACGCGTTTTAAGCATGCACATGCATCTTTTGGTAGACGCGGATGAAGTTTTCTGCAAAACCACAAGATGTGCATGCAAATGGTGCTTTTGGCAGAACGCGCACGTGGATTTCTACCAAACGACGTGCTAAGCATGCCGATGCTGCTCTTTTTAGCACCAGTGCGCGGATTTGTGCGAAAACGCGTTTTAAGCATGCACATGCATCTTTTGGTAGACGCGGATGAAGTTTTCTGCAAAACCACAAGATGTGCATGCAAATGGTGCTTTTGGCAGAACGCGCACGTGGATTTCTACCAAACGACGTGCTAAGCATACCGATGCTGCT